>NW_009702791.1:47229-66603 GCF_000703405.1 Apaloderma vittatum
ATTCCTTTGTGCCATGCTCTCACAATTCACTACAGCAGGGTTTGGCTGTCATATTTTGCAAGACTTCCTAGGCGGTGAAAACTACATGCTTATTATAAAATACTTGAGTTCAGTGCTTCTGTATCACATTGGAATTACTGGGAATACTCATACTAGCTCCACAGCAGGCTTCTGCACTGCTGCCCAAAAACCATCTGACTTACTGCAAATGCACTCTGTGTTTGTTCCGAACATGTAACATGAACGTATCTGGAATCTGAACACGAGTGTCTCTGCCTAATCTACTGAACATCCATAAATCCTGGAAAAATGTAGAAAAGGCTCAAATTCCTCCAGCAAACAAATTTCCAGATGGAAAGACATACCCAGGGAAATCAGACCCTAATTCAGAGACTCCTTGCAATCCCTCTGCTCTCCTCCCTTGTCAAGAAGGATTTGGGCACACAATCTCCCCTTTTTCCATGTCAGCCTTCAGATCCTTCAGATGCCTTTGAAACACTGACTTCTGTGTCATGTGACACACAAAAATGCCACTGAGTTGAAGAAAAGACTGACTAATTAGCTTGGCACCTATTGAAAATAATGTTTACTATAATAAACCAGGCAAGCAAGAAACACACATACCAAACCAAAGCAATCGCCATGCTCTTTCACCACCTTTTCTTTCCCTTTAACAGGGTTTTTTTTCCAGTTATCTGAATTAACCCCTTTATTTTCCACCTTAATAAAAAACTCAGATAAATAAGAGCTGTATTTCATGGTGCAGTTTTACAAGAATCTGAGCAAAACACCAAAAAAGGGCAAATATTCTGTTTACATTCTCTCTTTTGCCATTCCTCCCTTCTCTGCTGTGGTCCCAGCCATACCCCTTCCACCAGCCATGGCACTAATCAAATATTTGCCTGAAATGATTCAGTCTATTAAGTCAAGAAAATCTTGCACTTCTCATGCATGGTGAACAGGCTGAAGTGGCTCATAGAGGAGCCTGTCAAGGGCTAGGCTAGAGGCAGAGTACACACTGGGTGTGGTTAGCTGGAAACAAAGGAACAAGATTACACTTTCAGCAGCGGTAATCTACCAGATCAGCTCACCTGGCCTCACAGAACCTCAAGTTTAGAGGTTTACCTGTAAACTTTTGTAGCCTTGTAGATAATCCACACAGTCTCTACAGGAACTATGGGGAAAGAACGTGCGGAGCCAACAGGATCGGACTGCTGTAGGGATCCAGAGAACTTCCCAGCAATTCAGAGCTCCCTTCTTTGCCACTGAAGGAGGAGAACACCATCTTGATAGCATGTCTTGTCCAGATCTCAAGACATGGCTGCATTTACTTTCCAAACATCAGGGGGGACTGGTCCTCCAGCAGATACCTAAAAGGACAATTAGAAGGAAGGAACCAAATGAAAAACTAAGTGCATCTACTTTTCTCTGTTTGCTTTCTCTTTCATTCTCATGTCAGCATTTTAAGTGTTAACAATGGAACAAATTTACTTTAAATAAACTGTGAAATGATTACATCAACGTTTCACTTCTCAATAGCGAGAACAAAGCAAAACAAAAAGTCCTATTTAGTAAAACAGGGCTGGTTCAGAGTAAAATGTCACTGATCAGTTATTTTTTTGTCCTCCCAATCTGTTCAGGTGTCTCTCACCGATGTAACAAAGCAGAGAGATGGCCATAAAGAAACTACTGCTATTTCATGATTGTTGGAAGTGAACAATAGCTCAAATCATAACTGAAAAACAGGAAATAGAGGTTCTCTTGACATGTGGGTGAGTCAGTGCACACCCAACAACACCTTAGTACATAATCTCCACACTACACTAGTTCTGTTGCTCTCTTTGTTGTTTGTCTCACTCTATGCCGTACACTAGGCAAACAAGCCGTAGTAATTCCAGCGAGCTCTTTTCAGATAAAGTTGTGTTAATATTTGGTGTATGACTGATATCCAAACAAATGTGCCTTTAAAAAGTATTAAGGAGCAGAGCTTGCTAGAAAAGCAAGTAATTTCTTTTGCACACTAAAAAAAATCTTTCGGTGTTTTGGTTTTGTTTGTTCGTTGGGGTTTTTTTTAATGTAGACTCACATTTACCTCAGGAATTCCTCTCAGATGTCAGAAATTCATCTGTTTTAGTTAAATAGAAAGCAAAACTGTCTCCTAAACCTTTAACGAATCAAAATATATGGAAATAGAAGACTAACTTTCAGCAGAATTTAGGGGGAAATTCTGCTTTTGGCCATTTAGTATAAAGTAAGATTTAGTTTATTACGAAATGTCAGAGCAAGTCTTAATGTTTCTAATATCACTTTTGCTACTTGCAGTTTATACAGAATAACAGCAGTTACAGGCCAGTTCACATTGCTAACTGCCCTATTCCTAAAGCTTATAATTTATAAAATTATGTTCCATAATTAAACAAAACAATACCATAACATAAGAGCATTAGTTTTAATGAAAACCAGTTATGTATCTGTCTTCAGTTTAGTTTGCTCTTCACAGACCCTAGAAATAAAGGGATTAACTATTGCAAATCCTCTTGGTACCTTACATTTAATCACACACAATTTATGATAATTTATTCCACATGTCTGATACCACTGTAAAAATTTGCAAATAAAGCTTGCTGATGCCTACAGCAAGTGAGCTGTCCTTTCTGTTCTAGTATCAGCAGCAGACAACAGCAATGCAACATGCAACGTTCATTCCCTACCCCCAAAACATTTTGTGACATCTTTTTATGCACATTCAAAACAAACAAGTACCAGACAGTGATTGGGCTGAGGATATGTGTCACTTGAGTGCTGAAGGACTATGAAGAACTGAAAAAGAAACTTTGTTGATGCTTCAATCCAATAGTAGGGGAGTATCAGAATGAATTTGCTTCTTCTTTCGTAACTGAAGGGGTTCTCAAAGTGAGAGAAAACTTCTAACTATGGCATGCATTTTCTCGTTATTGCATTGCTGGGATTTTTACTTTCTTCTTTTTTTCTTTTTAAAAATCAGCTAGTTTTCTGAAAAGCAAAGCTTTCTTTTTAAACCTAGAGGCTGTAACAGAGGGGTTAACTTCTGGGGTACTCTCAGCAATGACTGGCCAACATACCCCTTGTATGGCAACCAGAGATTCTCCTAGCTCCTGCTAAATCTGACAGCACTGACATATTATGGACTCACTGATTAGCTCTATCCGGACTCTGGATGAGGCCAGGGCACCTGGCTCTCCCTCAATTTATAGTTCAGAATTAACCAGGAAACCTACTACTGGCACACTCAACTTCTAATTTGGGAAAAGAAAATACTGTCTGGCAAGCTTGCAAGGCTGCTGACCCTGGTCTGCTGGAACAACACAAACTGCAGCGCTCTGCGCTGCATCCTGAGCTCATCAGGCTTCCCTTAGTGTGAACAAATCCTTTGAAACTCGTCTGTGTGAAAAGGAACCTGTGTAACGGACCCATCGTGTCTTCTCATCACTTCACGTCCACCTTTAGGCTTATAAATTGGACATTCTGATGTGATTATTTTCTGAGACTGTTTTTTGCTTCCATGGGAAAGCATAACATGGAAGTGGGTGTAGCACTTCTGGGAGCTTTCAGGTTTGATCAGGCAAACTTACACTCACCAGGAAATAGTGGCATGAAAACGTCTGTCCATCAGCTGCCTCGGTGGCCTCCAGTTCTCGTCAGCAGGCAAAATACTGCAAAGTATTTAGACTGCAGAGACATGCCAGGCTGGCATTTATATTTAGATATTAATTAAGCTGATAAATTAGAAACATAGAATGGCCTAGGTTGGAAGGGACCTTGGAGATCATCTAATCCAACATCCCTGGGATGCCTCTCAACTAGACTGGGTTACTCAAGGCCTCATCCAACCTGGCCTTGAACACCTCAAGGGAGGGGGAATAAATTAGTGGCTATTTGTCTTTTGTCCATATTTTTGAAAGAGTTTCAAGGCTAGCTTTTTTCCTTCTTCTAGAAAAGCTTGTTCTCTATCTTCCAAACCATATCTCTTTCCTAAAGGCTGCAAACCTAATTATGAGAGAACTAAGACTAATTTCCCAGTAGAACTGTCTCCAGTCACCATGTGCATGTCACTAAGTAATGGTTAGGTTTCTTCTTGCTGTCTTTTTTAACTGCAGAGACCAGCAGTGCCAAGTGTCTAGGCACAAAAGGTACTATTAACCCTGAAATTCAGATTACTAACTCACTTCCAGTTGCAAGCTTTATTTTTCAGATTATACAATAGCTTGCTGTATGAAGTGGTAGGATCCAAGCTGGCAAAATTCAAAGAAAACTTGCATTATTAAGTGTCTTCAATCATTAATAATAATTTTCTTACTGAAACTAAGTTAAAACCACAAAGCAGGTTTAAAAGACTAGAATTACTTGTGCCACTGGGTAACAAAACATGCTTTAATAAAAATTAAGAAGATAACTTCAGCTCTCTTTTTTACAGAACAGAAAACAGAAACAGAAAAACTGAGATAGTCCTGAAGGCCTTAGTTTCTCCACAGTATTTCTCATTAACATAAATTTATAACAATATGTAAGTGAAAACTGAATTTTTAAAAAGGAACCCCAAAGTAAAAATTAATCACACGGGAGTTTTCAGACCTTTGGTTGACCCATGCATGGCTCAGGTGTGATTCTGGGCCATCTGTTGATTTCCCCATTCCAGGATGCTAATTTCAGAATTATTTTTTTTTTTTTCCTTCATTTCTCTGTCATCTGTTACCCAGAGGGATTTGGCCAGTTCAGTTATTTCTGCAGTAGCCAAACAGAAAAGGCAGAATGTTAGTAACAATGTAGCACTGCTAGGAAATACTCATGAACAGTGAATTCAAGCCTATAATGTACTCTGCAAGCAGATTTCAGATGAATACTTTTAATGAAAATAGATGGCATATACTATGTATTTCAACTAAGATTTAACAATTAGAACTTTTGCTCACACCACTGCTGTTGTTCTGACACAGATTACACATCCAGATTAATTTTGGGAATAAGATTTAAAATAATCATTGATTTTCTTTAGATATAAGAAGGAATGCCAGCCCCTTGAGACCTGGTTGGTATGCCATCTCTGTATAATTCATTTGGCTTCAAAAATCAGAGGCATTGTTAAACATCTGTTTGGAGAATATTACAATTTAAGAGATCTGAATGCAGTGGGCAGAACTAGAAGTTTCTGTAGCCCCTGCAGTCAGATTGTGTAGCATTTTAATTACATTTAAAAAATAAAATTCCTGCTAATTTTGCTACTGGGCTAAGTTCTCAGATGTGTAAATTGCTAAAACTGCACCACATGTTTGAGTAGAATTCCTGCCAGGTTTACAAGCAAATACAAAATAAGGAAAATCCTTCCCAGATACAAAAAACTCTATCTATTGTTTTCCTCAATTTTAAGCATAATTTCCTCTTTTACACCAGCGATCTTAATGTTAATCCACTACTGAAATGTCATTTTTATGGGCATTTTCAAGAGTTCAAACGATATCATGTTGATCATTTTAGCAATTCTTAGCACTCAAGAAGCTCCTGTTTTCTCTGAAACATCCAAGAGAAATTACATGAGCACACTCACCACTCTGTCATATGAATGATGATCTTTGAACACATTTCAGGAAAATGTGTGTGCTGTTCTAAAGAGCTTTAAAAATAGTTTCTGAGCAGACAGATTGATTTCTGCTTAGTGGTATTTTGTTCTCTCTGTTTAAATGAATCACCTTTACACAACAGAATGTGAGGGAAAATGGAATGATGAGTAGGGGAATGAGTGGTATGTATGGGAATCTTGAGGATGACACAGTACCACTGTGTCTTTGCAGTGATAATCCTCCAGCTGTACAATTACAAAACACTTCATTCCAGGATTTTAGGGCAGGTTCAGTATGTCCTTTTCTGAATCTATGGTCGGGTAGGAAACTCAAATATCTTTCTACTGGTGACTTTCTGCTGAACAGCAAATGCATGGCAAATCCAGTTTGCAGAAGTTGATGTAGTTGTTGCTTTTCTACCAGAAAGCACTAAAGGAGAGGTTTGGAGTAATTCTCAGAATAAAAGATAAAAATAGAATTGAATAATTGCCAGTTTGTTAATGTACATTACGTCTACACTAGCAAGTAATTCGGGCACAATAGGAATGGATCAGTACACCAAAACAGTTTGTTCTCAGGCCTTATGCTTACATAATCTACTTTTCTAGGATTTCACTTTGGACTACATTTAGTCTGATCCCCAGATTAAATGCAAAACCATACGTGTGGGAGACATCAGCCAAAGAATCAGTCATTGGTACAGACTGCAATGTCTGTATCAGGGCTTGGAGTAAATGAGGTGCAAACCTACAGTGAAGTTTTTTGTTTAATTTTCTCCAAGAACAGTCTAGCTCACGTGTGCCAAAACTATTCTACAAACGAATCCAATACACTGGGATTGGCCCCAAAAAATGCTGTGTCTTCAAACCAAAAGGGTAATGTGGAGAACTCTTCTTCTTAGGCCCCTTTGTACTCACACACTGTATCATCACCTAATGGCAGTTTCCAAATATTTAATTTTTCTTCAAAAACTTGTATCAGTTCATCTTTTATCACACCCCACAGGGTGCTTGCACAGCTGACACCTCCATCTTCCCCATTAATCCCCTTCCTGGGCAGTAGGAAACCCCAGGGATGGGGGTCCCTTGCTTGACAGGTCTCTTGATATAACTTAGCTGGACCTTGCCAACGCTTGCAGGAGGCTCCCCTCAAGGGTTTCAGGTCAAAGGATGAGCACTTGATTATACTTTTTCAATCTAAATTATAATTATTTTTTAATATAAAAAAATGCCGTGCAGCTTTATCAAATCAGTGCCCTTATAACAGGATGGAAGATGGAAAGTAAACAGTCTCGTCTTTAAATTGACATATTCAGAACTTCTGGTTTTGCACCTTTCCAAATGAATTACCAGGTGCTTAAAGTTCACGGCAGTGTAACAGCAGAAGCCAAGCCCTATGAACACAAGCAAAACCAGCAACAAAGTCTCTTCCACAACACTGTTCAATGCAACTCCAGTCCTGGCCTGATGGGATTGTATTTCCCCATTCCTTCTCCTCCTCTTCACTGAGATTATCATCAAGAATGCAGGAACAGATAGTGTTTGTTGAAATGTTCCTTTCTGGGAAGTGGGCTGTTGAGAACAATTCATTTTACAAAGCCTACAAATTAACATGATACCAGCCTGAATTGGCTGGACCCAAATTGGAACTAATGACCATGCAAAGACAGCAAAGCAATCACAAGGAGCTGAATGGCATATGGAATTGATATTTGACCCATGTAGTCTGCTGTCGATTCCATAAATCTCTTTGGTTTTAGATATGGCTGCATAGTACAATTTGCTGGCCCAACTATGACTCTTACACCTGTGTTAACCAGTTTTTGTGTAATTACAGACACTGGCAGGGTAATAGTCCTACTGTCGAGCTCATAAATTAGTTAGTCTACATCAACTTTATTCTAAAAGCTTCAAGAAAAACACAGAAAGTATATGTAGGACTGACACTGGTTGATACAACCAATGGATGAACTATACTTTTTTCCCTTACATGAAAAAAGCAATCGACAAAACACCTACAGTAATGTACCTGGAGGATTTAACAGAAGATATTGCTTGCACTAAACTCATTTTATTATCACTAAAACCAGCTGAGAATGCTCAACAATCTCAGAGTAAATGATCTGCAAAACAGAGAGTCCTGTTAGTAAATTGCTCGAGGGAAAGCTCAGTGGTTTAGATAAGTTTTACCAAAACTTAAGATCACAAGTTTGTTCAATAGTCATCATATCAAAGGGGCACTGATGCCCAGCATTTTCAAACTAACTTAAAACCCAAGCAAATTAAATTATATTCACTTTCTCAGCAACTTCAAGAATATATGAATTTGACATTACAAGTGAAAATTTAAATAGAAAAACCAGAAAGATGTAATGCAATTCAGAGTCTGCCAAGTCTTCTGGTTTTGTTCCTACTTTTCTGAATGCTCATGTCTACTCAGGTCTCACAAAAGGACACCTTAAGAATGAAATATTTTTCCACAAGAAGAAAAGGCTGAAGATGATGTACTCACAAGAAATCAAACTCTACATAAAAATCGACTTAACATATTAATTGTCAGCAGATAAAAAGATAAATAAATCAACTGAAAAGTACACATAGAAATTGCATGAAATAGCTCAGTTCTGCTTTTTGAAGACTTGAAAGAAATGTTTATTCCATACATTTGCAAGGCTGAAAGCTTTAAAGCTATTTATGCTCACTTCTTATCTGGCTAGTATTCCTTCACTGCTTGTGAGCTCACCGACTACTTCAGTAAAACCTAAGAACCTAGGTAGTTTCACAAAATAACATGTCACATATAAAGCATTACATACCATAAAGAAAATAGAACATGTGGTTACCCATAGTCCCAGTTGCTTAGAATGACTGAATGCAATGACTGGGTTATCACTTTTGAGGGAGAAAAAGTTGGAGGGATGCAGGATTTATAAACAGGCATACTTTTTTATTCTAAAGATGGTGTTACCACATCAGACTGATCTGAGACATGAAACAAAACCTTCCACATACCTCAGACCTTTTCCATTACCCATCTTGCCAGCCTCAGTGAAGCCAAAGCTGGTGCAAACTGCCAGAAGACGTGCAAATGCACATGCTTAGAGGGTCTAATAGACAGAGAAAAATATTCACATGCAGAGAAGCTTTATCTACAGTGGACCTCCTACCAGCAACTGCCCTGGTATTAACAATGATGGGAAACACTTGCCCATAACGATCACCGAAGAAAACTACCAGTTATCCATTGGAGACAATGGCACATTGAATGACTGCACTGCTAGCGACTCAGAACTTGTTTTTCACTTGAACATACAACAAAGAATTAAAATCACCGCAGATGGATGCTGCTTTTTTGTGTATGTACAATTTATTATATGTTCTGTTCCCTTTGTCACAATATTGAAGGGGGAGGTACTGTTAGTATAATTTAACCACTGTCCTCAGTAAAAATGAGTCTAATTAGGATGAAAAGGTTTTTTATTCACTGAGAGAACAGGCATCCATCCTAAATTCCTTTTAGTGACTAAGGCATGATGACACATTTGGCATTAATTACATAGTGGTGCTCTAACACTTATTTGCAGGACTGAAAGTCCCCAAAAATGTTTTCCTACTCCTACCTTCAGCAAATCTCTAGAAATAATCAGTGTAGCCTGCAGCACAAATCAATTTCCAAGGACCAGAGTGCTTTGAAACATCTACTGTTACAAAGACACACCAAGCCACTATTTGCTCTTGACCACACTATGAAAAATCATTCCGTCTCACTGCCTCCTCTTCCTTCCTGAAATCCTTGCCTTGCTCTCCAGTGTATCAACAAGGTTGCTGGAATTATCATTTGCTTTGCATCACACTCATCATACTTCATCTCCTCTTTGAATCTCATTTACAGGTTTCAGCTTCCCTTTCCAAACACCCTGTCTTTACCTTTCTTGTCCACACATCTCTGTCATCGCTTTCAGTGACTGCTCTGTCTCTAGACCTTTGTGCTGTTCAAACAGCCGAAATAAAAAATGCACCTCGTTACTTTTTTTCAGAAAATATATGAACATATTAATCAGGATACTAGCGAGTCAGAGGCTAGGGATTAGGACAACACAGGAATAATGGAGAATAACACACTGCTGAAAAGAATGGTAAAACCACCATAAGATTCCATCTGCTACCAGCAAGCTTCTTCTAGTGATAAGCATGAAAATACTACAGATAACAGTCTTGACAATAAAAATTACTATAAGAATCATGTTTTTTAATTTCAGTATTTGTATTGCCTTTTTTCCTTTTCACACAAAAGACATACAAGTATACAAACAATGTTACTCCAGCAAAAAAACCCACAACAAATCTGGGCAGCTCCAGGCACCACTTAGCCAAGCTGTACTGAAATGCCTGTCTTAAATCAATATGCAATTATGAACTATACTGGAAGAAAACTGCGCTTAAAATCTTTTTTTTCTCAGAAGTTCACTTTTATTTCCAGGCCTGCAAGTAATCCTAACAATGAAAATGGTAACAAAGAATTTATTATGCCTCACCCAAAATGCTGAAGTTACCAGCCTGACTCAACAATTGGTATAATGATTGCCAACAAAACCAGCAAAGTCCATGTTTTCATGTGTTTCTCAGGGATAACATGCATTATCCAGTGCACCCAATTATCCAGTGCACCCAGTACCCTGTTCTTGTCTCAGATGTGAGGAAGTCTGAAGCTCCAGCTGGAAGTTTTGACATCTTTAAGAGCTCACTTAATAATGCAAAGATAACAATCCAGAGCTGTTTCTCTTTGCTGCCTGACTTCAGCTTGAAAATATCAAAATGGATGAATGCTAAGAGAACACTCACCAGAGTTTGTAAGCTTGGTCTGTGGTCCCCAAACTCCTGGAGTTCTCAATATGCATAACATTTCCTCCCTGGTTTTCAACTTGTAACTTTTGGGCTATAAAAATTACTCCCTTCCTCTGAAAGATTGCACATCTCACTGGTATAAAGGAGAATATGCTATGAAATACATAGGGGAAAAGGTTGGGTAGAGATGGAAAGGGAAAAGAACACTGAACACAGAAGTGAAGCATTTATTAGTGAAAAGCGAAAAACTGAGGGAATGATTAAAATACAATTTACAGATTTATATTTCCACAGACAATTAAAAATTTGTTTATAACTGCAACTAAGTATGATAGAATGATGTGAGATATTGCTGGAGAGCTCTCATTGACTGCTTTTATCACAACATACACGAGAAGGCAGAGAATTTCTATTAGCTGGCAAGACTTCAAAAACTGTTGAGACTCTGTATTCTTGAGCACAGATATTCAAAATTCACCATTGACTTACATCAGGTAGTTGCTCACCCTACTTCAATTTCTCTACCTGTAAAAGCACAGACACCCTATTTCAATTTCTCTAGCCATAAAGAACAGAGACAAATTGCTGCCTTCCTGAGATGCTGGAGCTCCTCTAGCTCATCTTGAGCATTTGAAGTAAACACAGCTATGCACTATAAGCATATCATTATTAGATTTATCTGTCATTAAAGTGAGTACTTAGATATCTTTGCTACTTCTTGAAGAAAAATCTAGTTTAATTTTTGGCACATTTGATAGCCTTTACTAGGATTACAAGTTCACCAGCTGAACACGGGATAACAAAGGAATAAATTAAATGAGTGACTGGCCCATGCCAGGATACGTGAAACAATGAGAACAGTGAACCTTGATAGTAAATTAAGCATGCTAAATTGGCATGCAAATATAAACCTCTTACAGCAGCAGCAGCAGTTATCAAAGGAACAAAGCTGTGGACCAGCTTTCCAAGTTTAACTAGAGTCGTGCAGGATTCCTAACAACCAAAATACGACATGCAAAAAAAATTAAGGTGCTGCCAGACTTCCAGAATATTCTCCTGCTGATGGGAACATAATCATCCCTCGTCATTTTACAGACTGAAGCTCATTACTTTGATCAGCTTCTGTTAGAAGTTTACAACGGCCAGGGCTATTCCTAACAACTTCTTTTGCAGGTTTTGCATTTCCTAAATATATACAGAAAAAAAATACAAGAATCAGACACATTCTATGTTGAAACGATTTCTTCTTTCAGGTACACATCTATTCACTTTTACTTCTTTTTTTTTTTTCTTGGCAAGAGTTCACAAACATTTTTGGGGAAGAAAAACAGATTTAAAAATCACTAAGTCAGTGAACATTGTATAATAGTAAGACTAGTAGCACTGAAAGTAGGAAAGTATGCAATCTTGTTATGGAAAAACCTAGCCAAACTTCACCCAACCTGCAACTTGTGAAAGGCCATACCTAATTTCCACAACTCATTGTCACTTTTAGACTCTTTCATACTTCCTGATATATATGATGCAGCCAGCATAAGACACTTGCTACAGACATAATGCTATAAATACACTCCCAGATGGGAATATTTATAAAAAATATGTAAGATACCACAGGATTTTCAATATACCTTTCAGAACAGATTAAAGCACTGTGCTATTGTGGTCTGCAGTTTAGTCAAGATATAACAAATAAGCACAAGAGAAGAGGAAAAGAGAATAGTGGTTACAAAACACCTGTAACAGTAGAGTCTCATCTGAAGTGCCTATCTACACTCAAGGGACAAAACAGCCTTGATAGATTCTGTGAAATAGAGGATTAGGAAAAAGAAACGAATGAATGAAGAAGAAAATCTTGAGAGGCAGCAAAAGTAAAATAAAATGGAATTTGTGAGGAGCAGAACAATGGAAGAAAAGAGAACAGGATTGGAGGGAAAAAAAAAAAGTTCATTTTAAATCTACCTTCTCTGTCACAACAACACAACTGCATTTCTTATCAGCCAGAACCACATGGTCACATTTGATTTTTAGTTCATGCCCTGAGTCTGAAAGAATCAGAAGAATGCCACTTATTCCTCCATCCAGCCACTAAGAGGCAAACTTTTCTCCCTCCTTCCTGCCAGTGTTCAGATCCAGCTGGTCTCCCAAGGCTAATTCATCTTCTCTCTGAATTTATTCTCAAGTTTCCCAAAATCATGTCACGTGCAAGTGGCCTAGATTACCATTTGTTAACTTAACCAGTTCTTCAATGTTTCTTACTTTGTACACTCCATAATATTTTAAATATAAAATCCTGCATTGTTCCCCGAATTGCATATTTGTACTCTTAAGCTTTGGACTGCATGACCATCTCTATTCAGAATTTTTTTGTCTCAAATTTGACTCTACTAAATCATTTACATAGCCTGTTTCATCATGGAAAATCATGCCAGTCTTCTATAAGACACCTTTGCTGCTTTAAGTTCTGCCAAAGACTGCTGCTAGGATCAACAGAAATTAAAAAGGTTGTTTGTGGATTTAGTGGTTGTTCTCTAGAGAGCTCCATCCCCACCTGACTTCTGTAAGAGACAGAACAGTTTTTACTGTCAGAAGATTACATAATGTCAAGCTACATGCATATATATTCGCTCCTCCTCATTTTATGCAAATATAAGTCCATTTACATCAGTAGTCTACCTTGCAACAGGAAATCTATCAGCTTTCGTCTTGTTCAATATAGCCCATTCATTTTTATATCACTAATTTTGCTCTTTCAGTTCTTGTTTCCTGTAGCTACTACTGCTTAGGGTTGCTCAAAGATAATTGGGGTTTCACTTTCTATGTGAAAGCACTAGTAAAAAAGCTAAATATCCCTGAAACTTCTGCATTTATTAGATTGTTTAATTCTCAGTAATTCCTACCACGATTAAACAGATTTTTTTGGGGACTGTGTAAGATAGGAACAGTTTGTTGGATTTGCATGACTGTGCATTCTATTGCATATTCTCCATCTGCTTCCTCCCTCTTAGACAGATTCCCCAAAGTTTAAATAATAGCAATGCATATGGCCTGGTGATCTTCATAACGTATCCTTGCCTTATAATTAGTGAAAATAGTTTTCTGCTATCAGAGACATTGCTGAAGGAGGGAAAGCCACTCTTTCATTTTCTCAATGAACACAGATAACACGTTTTGAACACATTTCATCACCAAGTGAACTTTAATCAAGAGTTCCCTATATGTAACAAGAGAGAAATGCAAGCCCATGGTGCTTTCCTGGCTCCCTTTCCTGAGCGGGGAGTACAGACACCCTCTCGTGGAAGCTGCCCCACGGTTTCTGTGTTCAGACACGCACCAACAGAGCAGCGCTGTCATCTTACAGCACAAAATACTGTTCCTGCAGCCAGACATTCTGCCTCCTTGCTGAAGAGCCCCAACCCCTGCTTCTACACCAACCTCCTTCGTTTTTCAGCAGGTAAAACTTGCGAGAAAAATGGTTGATGCTCTATGGTTCCGTTCCACTGAAAAAAGCAAACAGGAGAGCACTAACCAGTACTTAAAGGCTATTTCAGCAAGAAAGTTACTTCTCTCCAGAATAGGTGTTGAAGGAATGAATGGTCTAGCTTTTCATTTTGGATTAGCAAACACACTGTACATGGCAATGACTACGTTATTAATTTTGTTATTTATTATATTATTTTTGCTCTGCCTGTTCCCCGAGTACTCAGCATTATTTAGAAATACAATTTCTCTCCCATGGCTCATAGAAAAGCTGCCAACCAAGAAGTGCTAATTTACTAACCAATAGCGACAAAGAAATAACAAAATATTCAGAGTCTCAAGTTATAACAGTTGCCAGGGTCTTCAGACTTATAAAATATTTTCTGTAGGCTCTGATGTCTGACATAAATACACTGCCAGAGTAAGGTCATCCAAATCAAAACCATAAATAGTGGAATGGTGGCAGAAAACGTTAAAAACAATTACAATACACGTGTTCTTTTCCCCCCAGGACAAAAGATTCTCATCGTGTTCCTTTTTGCTATGCCAGAAATATTTATCTGATTCATGTTTTGTGGTATAAATACGCAAGTAGGTTTCTGTTCCTGTTTCTTAACAGTTCATTTTATGTAACATACAGATTAATTTGAGCCAAAGTCAAGTATTCTAATCCCTAACATTTTGTTATCTCTAAACCTTAACTACCACAAATAAAGTTCTGACATAGGCCAGTAGGATACAGCATCTAACAAGCAAAATGGGCAAAGGTTTGAAGACGAGGGACATGCACCTCCAGTGTTCCTTGTAAACATTGTTGCTTTGCTTCAAGAGACTGGAGCAGATATTTCCACGGTGGAAAACTAAGGGAACAGACTGTTTTCTATCTTAAAACTGTCATCCCAGGGAAGTAAAACCCAAAAGGAGAGAAGTGACATAACCAGGCCATGATTGATGCACGTAGGCATTTCATAATAGAAAGTAAGAACCACGCTGCAGGCAAGGCTAAACAGGGAAGCAACCCTAAGCACTATCTATAGTCAGCCCTAAAGTGGGAAGAAACTGACGGATCTGGGTTCACAGGAGGTCATGCAAAAATGTTGCTTTTCAGTTTCAGGAGCAGCAGGTTTGCACAGGCAGGGCACCAACCCCCACAGTCAATGTCAGCTAAAGTTACGGAGTTTGGGGCTTTTTTTTTCCGTGCAGAGAGTCATGCTATTGCTTTTTATATGTAAAAATTGCTAACAAAAAGCAAATTTCAAAATCTCAAGCATGAGTATTCATGGAAACCAAAGTTTAAACAGATCAGTAAACAAGAGAGACAATGACCTGATTTCCACCCGTTATAAATAGGACCACGCCTCGCCCACAATGATTTTGTGTCAGTGCCTGTGGGTGATGACAGAACTTTGTATTCAGTAAATGCAATGGACTCAGTATATTGGAAGTAGCGTGGAACATCACTTAAAAGTCTCTTCAAGTGGGTCCCTGGCAAGTAGTACTTAAAAGAAGTCAGCTGAGCTTGTATAATGCACATTAAATACCGCAAATTACATATAAACCTTTTGCCTAGCCAGTGACATGACCAGTCTAACTGTTCTGGTCATGATAGCTTTGACAAACACTCCATAGCTTGAAAAATAAGCTTCTTTTTTTAAAATTGTCTGAGGGTCGACTTACATGGTGCACAGTCCTGTGAAGAGAAAAAACATAGGAAGCAAGATAGCTTTGTTAATGGTGTTTCTGCTTGTGCTAATCAGCAAGCAGTTCTCACCTGAGCTATTTCTTGACAATGACAGTATTCTGGCTTCTTCAGAATTAATACTTGTCTCTTTGCAAGATACCATACTATTCCTTGGAGAAATACTTTAGTATTTCTGTATTCTTTTCATAAGTTACTGCTCCTGAAGTGGCAACATTTTTCGGAGAGATTCAGAGCTCTAGTGGGTTTTCGAGCCTACCTCCTGAATAAGACTCAGCCAAGCAGAGGAGAAAATCATCAGTCATGATAAAACAGCTGAGTCTGAAGAGAAAATACTCCGTTATACAATGATTTCTGAAAAAGGCATACTCTGTATTAGTCTGAACTAGAGACCAGTAGAACAAATATACCACAGAGACATGGATAACTCAATTCAAACTTAAACTGGCAAGTGTTTGGTGGCCTTAGACACAATGCAAATGATTCCTTTCCCTCTTAGAATCTTTTGGTTATAAAACACAAGTGAGCAATCATAGCCATTAGGGATGTCTTCAACCAGATCTAGTATTGGGAAACTTTCCACTTGTGTATCTACATCAGCAAACTTGCTGCCAACACAACACATGAGCTTCCTGCTTCCCTTTCTTGTAAAAGGTAGACTGAGAGGTTTGTTTAATCCATTACTACACTACAGAAATTACTGTACCATGAACAGGCTGATTGCTCCTCAGCAACGAGCATTACAGGAAAACTCCACGTGGAAAATCAAAGCCAAAATGTGAGACATCAGTACAAGTGCCTGGCAAAACAACAATCCTTAAATCTTATTGCATAAACTACTTAATTCTTTTTGTGCTATGAACAGATAAGTGTTTGGGGAATAAGTTAGAATAAGAAACTGCAGTTATATTATTAACAAGCAGATTAATCATTTTAATAGCCAGAAACCTAGTAACAGCAAAGAAAAATTATGGCTATGCTCTGATTCATAGCATCTGTCAGAATAATGCTTGCGTGAAGTAATAAAAATGAAAGGAGACAAATCATCTTGAAGAACATGTTTTACTCCTGTGCAGTGTTATTTAGCCTGTATTGTTAATGAAATTTGGCACGTTCAGGGTTTTCAACAGGAAAAACAAACAAGAAAAAAAAAGAAAAATAGGAAAAAAACCACAGCTCCCGAAGCAGTAAAGGCAGGTATTAAAAATATTCTCAAATCTGCAGATGTTTATTCGTTGTTTTAGTATGTTTTTCAGTATGACCAGAATTTCATAAATTGCTAAACGGCAGTCATAAAACTGAAAAACATAATTTACCACTATGCAGTCACAAAACTGAAAAACATATTTTCCACCATGAAATAAGAAGATATATGAGTGGAAGAACTCACAGAAAAACAATGCTCTGCCACTTCCTCTAAATAAAGATGGCATACCTCTTTCTTTGACTTAAGTTCTGTTCACATCCATTCAGATCTTGCCCCTTTTTGCCAGGTTTGACTACATATGACAATTTGTATGACTGTTACATACCAATGCATTTATATATTAAAGCATTAAAACCATGCTCTATCTCACACATTGCAGACCATCTTAAAGGAATTAAAAGTCTTACCAGCCCAGACTTTCATGTAAATTAGTGGCTTAGCTCTATATGGTATTTTGGGTCTTCTTCACCGTCTAGTTCTCTTTCGTGAAAAAAAAGAAAAAAAAAAGAAAAGAGCTATAACTTTAGAGCAGTAGGGAAAGAATCTCTGAAAGTACTCTTACTATCATTTTATTTAGTAGAGACGTAAAGAACAAAAAGAGAAATATTAATGTTTCCAATAAACCACATATACCTGTAAGTCTGGTCAATTTGTATGCTGGCGTAAGTTAACAAACAAAACAGACCAATCCTTTCACAAATACAGCTTCACACCATTTAATAATGCAAACAATTGTTAAGAGTAAACTTAGATTTCATCTGCTCAAAAGGAAACTGAGCTGAATTGAACAGGCCTGTAACCTTTCCTGCAGGAACAAGGTTCAATTTACAAACACATTTAGAGGGAGCTCTTTTTGTTTGTTTCCATGGAATACTGTGCAATCAGAAATGAAAGCCTTCCAGGTACACAGCATAATCCTACTAAGAAATGCATGGAGATACTTCTATACATAATTACATTTTGAGTCCTGTGTCAGGTTTGCATTGGAATCTATACATAACTGAGTACAGACAGTGCGTAAGACTACAAAACTATGAAAGTTTTCTGTGGATTCTATAAACGTGCACAGCAAGACAGAGTGCATATGTTCTTAATAATACAACTGAGCATAATATATGGTTTTATAACACGGATTTATTACTGAATCTTTATTTAAAAGAAGCCTAATTCTGAAACAAAAAATCAGATTTGAAACTTCTTAGACATCGCCCACTGTAATAAGCAAAAGTAAATTTTTTAGGTTCAAAAATATCATGCAGTTTTGAACAAAAGTGTGATAAATCCACTTTATCATTTGCTTACCAATATGATTAACCAGCCACTCTAATCAAAACCTTAGCTCTGTGAAAAGCATGAACATAATTTTAAGTGCTAAGTAGAAGTTACTAGCAACGCAAGACATTAATTAAATTTCTTCTTCTAAAAAGAATTCAGATTTAAAATCACATCTAAGACTTCCCAAATGTGTTTGGCTTCTCATATAGGGCCAAGATGAATAAAGATTCTTCCCCATTTCCACCAAACAGTTTCAGCAGTGCTTCCAGGATGCCTGGCTCTGGGAGAGCGTCACTTACCAGAACGGACCACAAAGCGGTGCTATTTGAACACCCACGGGCTGCACGCACTCAAAAGGGTTGGGATGTGCTCAGCAACTTTCGGTCTGAAAGCAACAAACATGAAATCGAATGGTCAGAACTATCTGAGCCTTGCTGTTCATATAAAAAACCCCATTTTTTAAAGCTTTTTTTAAGTTGCTGAGCATTGAAACCTTATCGTAGCAAGAAAACTGACACCTGTAAAGGGATTAAATGTGCAAGGATCTACATCATCATTGAGAATCATAGAATCACAGAAGGGCTGAAGCTGGAAGGGACCTTAGAAATCATTTTAATCCAGCCTCCCTGCCGCCAGGGACACCACCTCTCGACTAGATCAGGCAACACATGGGGACCAAACAGGAATCAAACCCACGACCTTAGCGTTGTTAGTGCTACGCTCAACTGACTGAGCCAATATGGGTTTAAGGTATCTTGAAAGCAAACACATAGCCTACCTTGCCATAGTAGATTTCAAAAGTAAAATAATAACAAGCAAAAACATTTGTAATCAAAACATTCACCTAATGCATTCACTCAGACTAGAAGTAATTAGTTTTTTACAATGAGGGTGGTGAAACACGGGCACAAGTTGCCCAGAGAGCTGGTGGAAGCCTCATCCCTGGAGACATTCAAGGTCAGGCTGGATGGAGCTCCGAGCAACCTGAGCTAGTTCGAGATGCCCCTGCTCGCTGCAGGGGGGTTGGACTAGATGAGCCGTAAAAATCCCTTCCAGCCCAACTATTCTATGATCCACAATATTCACTGATACTGCAGTGCTAGGGCCGTGAACGTCTTTGTGGTGTTACGTTGATGCACCTCTTTGACAGAGTGTAAAAGGCTACTTGGTTGTAAATAAAGCCCCCTGCTATGACTATAGCTTGGCCCATCTTGAATTTCAGCATCTTCCCTTGGCGCAGCTCTGCCGCCCCACAGAAGCGCTGCCCCGCACGGTGAC
>NW_009702792.1:0-219 GCF_000703405.1 Apaloderma vittatum
CTCTTCCCTCTCGCGGGTGCTGCGTGGCTTCGCGACAGCCTCCCGAGCCTCATTTGAACGAGCTCAGATTGCGCCGCAGCGGTGCGAGTGTCCCCGCACCCCGGAGAGCTCAGGTCACAGCCTCCGACAGCGGCACCAGTCCTCCAGCACATCGCCCTGACACGCACTTCGCCACTTCATCACGCTGTAAGTCATAGACTGGCCTAGGCTGGAAGGGAC
>NW_009702792.1:269-3969 GCF_000703405.1 Apaloderma vittatum
CAAGGCTCCGTCCAACCTGGCCTTGAACACCTCCAGGGAGGGGGCAGCCACAACATCTCTGGGTAATTTATTCCAAAGTCTTGCCACCCTCATACTGAAGAATTTCTTCCTGAGATCTAATTTAAATCTATTCTCCTTCAAATTAAACCCATTTCCCCTTGTCCTATCAGTGGACACTCTTGTAAAAAGTCCCTCCCCAGCCTTCCTGTAGGTTCCCTTCAGGTATTGGAAAGCAGCCATTAGGTCCCCCCAAAGTCTTCTCTTTGCAAGAATGAACAGTCCCAGCTCCCGCAGCCTGTCCTCATAGCAGAGGTGCTTCAGCCCCTGCATCATGTAAAGATGATGCTGAACCTCAAGACTTCCTTTTGCCGCTTTCCTCCAGCTCAAAAGCGCTTTCTCTGCACACACTGCGAATTCTCCAAGCAGGGTGTGGGTGTTCCTTCACTCACAGTTCTGCTGCAAGCTCTCATCTTCCCTTCTGTTCTAAAACCTTCACATCTTCACCTTTATAACTTTTTAACCATGTGATAATCAGGCTAAAAAGCTTGTCCTTTTTTTTGTTTGTTTGTTTTTACTTCTTCCTCAAAACGAGAAAACAAGCTGGTAACATGTGGATGAAGACCCAAGGACACGGAGCACTTAGATTTGTCACCGGAAGAAACATACGGATGTAATCACGCCCATTTTACCACTTTATTAAATTGCCTCCTAGTCACACCTAGCACAGGCACATCTGTGCCTCATCTTTCCTCATTCTTCCACCAGTTGAGCTCATCTGAAACCACCGAGTTGGCTCTTCAGGAAATTCACAACAGGCTCTAATGAATCCTATAACACATTTTGACACAGAGATAGTCATCCCCACAGATACCTTGGCCACAAACTATTTTAAGAAACAAGAAAGGCATAAAATTACCCCTTCTCACATCAAGATTTTGGCAGGTTAGTTCTTACAGATATAAGGCTAAGGGGGAAAAACAAGCAGATCTATTTGGGTTAAAATTAAGTCAGGAAACAAGTAGGAGAGAAATCTAGACAGTATCTATAGGCATGCTCTGGGCTAAACAACACAATTACCCACCTGTGTAAGAGATCTACCATAGGAGCTAGGCTTCCTCCATGTTCTTAAAGACCATAACCACAATTAGAAATCCTTTCACGAACATTTGAAACATTTCTAAGGGGGACCACACCCCTAAAAACTAGGACCATGAAAATCCTGAACACTCTATTCAGGCAGTAACAGAGGTCTTAACAAACCTCTCTGGAATTCTGTAACCATTGAGCATGACAACCATCGAGCTGGACACTGAGCCAGTACTCATGGACAGAGGTCTGCAACCCTTACATACCTTCGCTGTGACGGGAAATGAAACCATGTTCCCTTAACTCTAGCAGGTGGCTTACGAAGTTCATCAGTGAGAGAGACCTGAGCTAAAGAGGACTGGAATGCCAACACCTCTTAAGCCTCCAGAGGCATACTCAGTTCATTACAGCACTCCTGAACAAGGTGACTGAAAAGAAGTAGAGAGAAGGAGAGGAAGGAAAGAAAAAAAACAAAAAAAAAAGGTTTCCCAGTGATACATATGGGAGAAGAAATAATTTCCCAATGGGAGAAAGTACAAAATCGCCAAATGCCTCATATCCCTGCCAAACAAACTTCACTATTTCTTCTGGGAATGTATAATTGAAGATGCTAAGCATTAAAATGTTAACAAAAGGAAGACAAGTTCACACAAACAGTGAGGGCAAATCAAGGGTATGTCAATAAAACCAGCTACACCAGCAAGAAAATTTGCAGCGAAAGATAGAGCATGTTGTATACAGAATAGCAAAGAAGCCAGCATGAACTTCAAGAAACCATCAAGAAAAGATCAAAGTGTAAATAAGATCATAGGGGTCCTTTTTTTATTTTTACAACTTGTTTTATGTGCCTTTTATGTGTGAAGGAAATAAATAAATAATCTTTTGTTTGAACTTTAATCAACTCACAGATTCCAAGAACAAAAGGGCTTATAGGTAGCAATCCCTGTTGTTTCAACAAGAGAAACAAGGGGTTCCATCCCCAGAGACCCCTACAGTAAAATGTGGAATCATTCATCTACAATAACGTGGGTTTCATTTACAGAGTGGTGCATTGACTCCCTGGGTAAAGGAATGTTTAATCTAGCAGACAAAAGTAGAACAAACCAGGCATAATTTGAAAAACAAAGCAACCTCTTTTTTAAAAACATAAAAATCTGCATCATGATAGATTCTTTAATATACAAAAGCTTTAAAGTGATTGGTATCTTTCCAAGGGAAGGACTGTACATCAAGTAAACTGAGATTTATATAGGACTCATTGGGCAAAATTCTGACACCTTGGTTTTCTGTTCTGTGAACCGAGCATCTGAGAATGATGAACAGTATCTTAAAGCATCTAATTGTGTTCATATGAAAGGTATCTTTATTCATAAACATGTCTTATCAATTTCCTATCACAGGCATGTTGTGCAGGTCACATTCTCAATCCCAAGACATAGAGAAATTTAAGACTTAATAGCCTGAGCTATTTGTCATTGCCCTTGAACTGAGATATGATAAGCATGAGAGCTCTTGGTGGGTTTCTCTTCAGTGTGAAACAGGTTTGACTAAATGGGCAGACCTTAACATCTTCATTCCCAGCACTAGCAAACCCAGACACTGTGGGCAACCATTAGTGGTAGCATTCTAGCATACGATGTTGCGTGTCACTCAACATGAACCTGAGGAGATCTACTTAAACTGAGCCTGATGTTAATGGCTTGCAAGAATAGACTTCCACTGTTTCCAGTATTGATAGGGCAGAACTGGTATTAACGGCTGCAAAGATTAAGAATTGCCCCAGTGAACATCTTAGTAAAACCATAGGGAGAAACTGCCCTGCAAAATGAAGAACAGTGACAGAAACTGAACAACAGTGAAATATTGACAGAAAAGAAAATTTTGAATTAGGAAAATCAAATTTGACAGATGTGTATTTTCATGGAATAATCCCTTGAAGCAGATCTTGGATTAGCCTATTCACAAAAAGCAAGAAGCTTCTTTCAAATATCTTAGTGTGTGTTTGTTAGATTATTCTTCCCCTTCCAACAGATTTCATTCAGTGCACTTTGTTCATGATAATGGACATAAGAAGTCTCACATGTCAGTGTTCAGTTGATCTGGCCCTTTTGTCAGCCAGAGTAAACAACCTGGCTACAATAAATATTCCTATAATCACTTGATTTCAAAGAAGAGTATTGTATGAAATAGAACTACTGACAAAAATTGGATTAAAACCTACTTTATAGAAGAACATGGATATAGCCCTGAATGCTATTTTTAAATAAATTTTGGATTTTTTTTGTGGTTTGGCAGAAATTATCACTGCTGAAAAACACTCTCAGAAAGAGAAATTTGTCCCTAGCTTAAAGAGATCTTCAATAAAGAGCTCTAGGAACGTAGCCAGCTTCTCTACCAGCTGCTTTCAAAGCAGATGAGCTTTCAACATGTAACAATAATGACCACTAGCTAGCTTTTATGGATGATTATATTCAGTAATGTCAGAGCAATTTGATTCAAATTTTAATTCTTTAATGGATCTCTTGTTTTCAGTAGTCATACTTGAGCATAGATCAGGTTGGTAGTAGATTCTACCAGGCTTCACTGGAGCCAGATCATTTTACTTTTCTAAAAA
>NW_009702793.1:0-15437 GCF_000703405.1 Apaloderma vittatum
GCTTTGGGCTCGAGGAGCTATTCCGCCGTGTTCGCTTGTCGCTTTCGGAAACGTCGTCCCGGTCCGTGTGGAAAAACACCTTCTGCAGCATAGGGGCTTCGATTTTAACACGGCCCTTTTGGTGACACGGCGCGTTGAGATTGTCTTTATTCTTGTGGCAGTCGTTCCGAAGCCCTGCAGTCAGCAGTGGTGCCGGGCGTGACTCCGTGCGCTTTTTGAACAGACGTTTTTCCAATCCTTTTAGTCTTGTGTGGTAGTATCTCATCAGCTTCTACCCGGAAACAGTTGCTGCCCTGCGCATCTGGATGATGGCAGAGCCTGCAAGTCGAGAGATGTGGAAATGATCGTTTTACCGACTAGCAATGCATTGTTCTCATTGCTCTGCCTTGATCTAGTGCAAAAATATGGAAAAAAAAATGACAGACTCGTAGGTTTTTCAGGACAGAAGGGATTACTGTGGTCACCGGGACTGAGCAGCACCGCAGCCAGACATAGCAAACTTCAAATGCTTCTTTCAAAAGGCTTGCACAAAGTGTGTTTTATCGAAAGCTATACCATCTAGATCCTTGAACCAGTTTATGAAATACTTCAAAATTATTCCCAGTCTAGCCCTTTGTGTGAGGAGAGAAAGGAAAGGAAACAGCCCTTTTGTTTTGGTATTTATAGTTCCCCTTAGTTCTAGAGTCCTCCCACTCAGGTGTGGTGGACAGCGTGTTAAATGTGCCTGGGTACAAACCAAACTGGACAGTCCCTTCATTATGCGTGACCATATCTGAATATATGTTTGCACAGGAGAGCTTGAATGTGAGGAAGTGAGGTACACGCCCGCACCCCTAAAGAATGCTGAATGCATTAGTCCATGTGAGGCATCTTGGTGTCCTGTGTCTCACGGAAGAGCAACCTGTCATTGCAAATAGGGAAGATGTGAAGAGAGTAATGGTACTGCAGGGTTGTTCTCAGCAGACCTCCTCTTTGTAGGGAGTTATTTAGGAAAAATGTGCTTGATTTATCTCTCTCTCTGGATGCTCTGATTATGGAATTAAAATGTCTCAGAGTTGATCAGAAATACTACTTGGTTTTGACTTTTTTTTTTTTAAATTTCCAGCCCTATCTGACCTTGAATTCACTTCCCTGAGTGGTTAAAGCCTTTGGTCAGAAGCTGCCCCCAAAATGTGGGTGTCTTGTCTCAGCACTGCATTACAGTCTCTGCTAGTTTTTTCCCCATGTAAAGCCATGATGCTGTTTGAATCGCATGTAGTATCTCATATTTAAATAACATAAGCAATGGATGTAAGGTCACAGTATGCAGCAGAGGTAAAAAGAGAAACACAAAGTCAGACAAGTACCAGGATGATGCTCCAGTAGAAGCTCACTGGGTGACGAAGGCCATCGAGGTTGCTTCTGTGCTTTACTCTTACACCACAGCTGTTCTTGTCCTCTTTAGAGCCATATGTAGGTGCAGAAAGAGTGACTTTCATATCTTTTTTATACTGGTAGGCAGAATCAAGATTATCATGCAGGACAACTGCTTAAAGTACCAGAACTTCCAATACAGCAGTGACACTTAACGTATGGCATTGGCATAGATACTTGTTGGAAGCATGGTGGGGTATGAAGTCCCAGTACACTGTTGCTGACTCTGTGTGTGTGTGTGTGTGTGTCCCCCGAGGTGAAGTACTTGCAGCTCTTCTACCCTCTCCTGTTGGAAACCCACGTCCCAGCTTGCTCAAGTTGTTCAGGTAGCTGTGGCAGTGGCAGTTACTTGGAACAGCAGCTGGTAAAATTATGTTAATGACTGAATGGCCGGTGTTGCAAAGAAGTTGTCGACATCTCTTCAAATGCTGTCTGTGAGTGGGAGAGGTAGACTTACTATTTCCAGCTGTTGTTTGCGGAAGTGGGGTGCTCTGCTCTATGTTTCAGTGTGTCCAGATTTGTCAACATACGCCGTTAAGCTTTCGAATATGGTTTCTTTGAACGCCAGTGTAAAAATAGCACCCACTGTCCCAACCACATGTGCCATCTTGAAATAGCATAAAGGAATTCTTTATTTTCCCAAGCTAAATTGCTTTTTGTTAGAAACCAGTGACAGACATTTTTGAAGAAGACATGCAACTGCTGTGAAAATCCCATTCCTTTGGTTCATCCAGGTGTATATTTACACTTGGTGACTGTATAGACAGCCTCATTATTGCGCATGGTTGTAGTTAATCTGGAAATTTGGATTTAAGTTGAAGGACTGGCTCTAACGCACTCACAAGCTAGCTGTGAACAACGGGCCCAAACCCTGCCAGGCTTTGTATTCCTGTGCCCAGTGATGCTCCTTGAAGGCATTACCTCCAATTTTGGGGTACAGCAGTTTACAACTGTGCCCTGAGTTATATCACAGGCATTCATATTTAAAATATTGTGCCTTTGAGCTCTGTTTAACTTGTCCTATAGGATATTTGTCACTGTCAGGTTGCTGGTCCTGCTCTAAGATAATTTCTGGAAGTTTTGGTTCTTTGGCTTAGGAAACAAACTTAGGAGAATCTTAACATGTTTTCTGAATGACCATAGCCCCACTGAGCAGTGCTTGGATGCAGATGATCAACGTTTCAGTAACTGTTGACCAAAACCAGATAGCTGCCGCCTTCTGCTAACCCACAAGTGAGAATGCTTTGCCTAGACCTGGAACTCATCTGACTGCTCCATGCTGGCCAAACTACCGCACCTTGTGTTAGACATCGCTTTTGTAAGTTTGAGGTGTGTACAGCCAAGCCCCAGCACGTGCTCTCATTGCCTGTACATGAAAATTTACAGAGCAGATCAGGCACTGTGTTTATGCTGCTTCTTTTAAAATCAGAATGAGGAGTTGCCATCATCCAGTCATTTTTGTCCATCTTTTTCCCCTGGGTTTGAGTTGTTTCTGTCTCATGCTGTGCTTTCCTAGAGCATGCTGCTTTCTGTTTCAGTTCTGTAAGGCTGTGTGCAATGCACTTTTTTATATATCTGTTCAGTCAGACATTCATTTATTTTTGTTCTTGTTGCTCCCTTTACAGTGTCTTTGAGATTAAGGGCAGCTAGCTCTAGCCAGTTTGCTCCTAATTTAGGGCCTAATCCAATTTAAATTGAAGTGAGTGGAAACACTCCTTTGAACACAGAGGATGGTTGTCGTTGGAGAGATGGTCTGGGCAAGCTGAACTCAGTAGCTAACTCTCAGTCCTTCTGCTCTCTCTTTGAAATGGTTCAGTGTGATTGTTTATAAGCAGTAGATTGAGTTAGGGAAGTGTCAGAGGGAACTGCATAGAACAAAAAACCGCTTGTGCAGTCCCCAGAGTCGCGAGGAGCCCTTTCTTCCTTTCCTGGGGCTGTCTGGAGGCAGCTGCTTCGGGTGCTTCAAGACTTGTTTTTCCCCTTCAATTTTGCTCAGTCGTTGCAAGCGAAAATGGCAAAAGACAGATTCTGAGCAGGTTATGGCTCTTCTTGGCTACGTTAATGGTATGTGGGGAGGGAAGCACAGCAAAAACCAACCTGAGCATAAGAGAGAAAATACAACATGTATTTCCAAATTTCTGTGCTCATTACTGGTATTTTCTTGGGGGTAAAAATAAAAGCTGCCTTAATTACACAGTCTTGTATATTGCTGCCCAAACTATTGCATGTGACACAAGTGTTTTCTAAACATTAAACAGTAACCAGTTGTCTCAGCAGATCGCTGTTTTGTTCTTCCAGAGCCGTGCTGCCCAGTAAGGCAGAGATGGGAGCCCTTCCTCTCCACGCACTGCTTGAGGGGTCCCACCCTGCTCAAGTCAGACCTGTGCAGTTCAGAGCAGAGAGGCTGTTGTAGAAATCAGATGTGTACTGTCAAGCAATTGCATCTGCAAATGACAGTGAGCCCTTACAGGATGTTTTATAACTCTATCTCTGCCTCTTCTAAAAATCTAATGCAGCAGCAGAATAGAGGATATTTCAGTTGCTTTTCTGCTTTGGGGACCTACTGTGTCGCTGGAATAAACGCAGCAGTAACTCTGCCGGTGACAACTCACAACTGTGTGCATCAGCTTTATTCCTGTTGCCCAACAGTCTAACAATACTTGGTTTAACCTAACCTTGACATTTTATTATGTTTTTGTAAAAAAAAAAAAAAGTTTCCTGTAGTCAAATGCCAACCACAGCAGCCTAAGAAGCTAAAAAACCTCTTAGCTTTCCAACGGCAGTTTTGTGACATGTCAGTAATGTATCATTCTTGTTAAAATAAACTTTGAGCCTTGGGAAGTAAGACGAGTGATAGTTTGATTCAGAGCCCGGTCTGTGCCAGGGCTGCTCCCCTGGGTGCTGAGTGTGTCCCAAGGAGGAAATGACACAACCCTGGGCAGGGCAGTGGGGCCGGAGAGAGAGCAAACTCTTTGTGAAAGCTTCCTGCAGCCCACAAACAGTGTTTTAGGGGGTGTATTCTGTAGGGTTAAGGAAACACTGAAAGTGTAGTGTCATGGGGAGCTACTTAGTGGGGGAAGATTAGATCATAGCTTCATACTCAAATTTGCTTTTTCTGTAGACCTAATGTTGAAAGTTGCGTGAATTCTTTGTTACATGTAAAAAATAATTGTGAAGGTCCCATTTATAATGATTGATCTTATTTTTTTTAATTCTTTGAGTGTCATGTTAAAACATTTACCTAATATTATTAGCGGATTATGTGAGATCCACCTCAAACTGTCATCAGCGATCCTTGCAGAATGATAATGTCTGTACATTGAGCTGCCACTGGTTATTTGCAGTCTGTTTCTACTGCAGTGGTTGTATAGCATGTGGCAGATGGCCTAGGTAATGGATTACTGTTATTTTTTAGGTAAATAAATGATCAGATAAATTGATGCCCAGCTCCTGTCACGTCAGGAAGTGTGTGTAGTGACCACCGTTACTATTCAGTGAGCTACGGAGCTTCAGGTTGAATGGGAATGGATAGGTGGCTGGTCCAGGAGATGTACCTGGCTCTTACGGTCTCCTCGTCAGGCCTTTGGGAGTTTAATCCTCTCGGTGTGTTCAAATAACAAAGTAATTTGTCTGTCTCTTTAATGAGACTCATTGTTTAATCTCTGTAGGAATAAAGAAAGCATTTTTGTTATTGAAGTTTACTAACTGAACCAGTTGAATTGGAGGAAGTCGCAGAAACAGCCAGAATCACAAGGTTTCACTGTTCTGGATGTTCTATTTTTAATAGGATTTAAAAAAACAAGTGATCATAAGGTTAATCGTAGATGATGTTCCTACTGTGAAGGAAAAGCAGTGTGTGGCTCGCAAGTCTGCTGTCCTGTGGGCACCAGTGGGATGGTGCCTGCATTTCTGACAGCAGGTCTCGGAGGAGCCAGCTGCTTGGGCTGTCCTACAGGGACATTCGTTGAATTCAGATTTCATTACTGGAAAACGATACACACAAATATTTAGCTGCTTGAAGTCTTGCTTCTAATGCTATATGTATCTGGATTCTTTGACACCTGTCTGCATATGCGAGCGTACGTACAGGCGTTGCCAGTTTGAAAGACATCTTGTGACGCAGGACGATGATGGACCCCGTTTTGCTTTGTGCTGCCAGGCAGCAAGAACTCTGATAAGAGCCAGTGGTTTGGTTTATGCCTCTCGGTTAAAGTCAGCTTAGCTTCGTTTGCATGTATGAAGTTAGGAACTCGCAGAGTCTGAACCCTTTTTACTCGGTTGGGTTTTCTTTTGTACGCTTGAAGGTGCAGAGGTTATCTCTGATCTAATTTTGTGCTCACTGTAGTGGAGCAGTGTTTACTACTGCGTGTATCACGCTTGACTGATAGTGAGTATTTGTGCAGTTGGACCCAGGGCCAAGAAACAGCTTTTGGGCACGGCTGCTTCTGTAGCAAACTGCTCAGATGAGTCAAAGCAGCAGTGTGTGCCTTCTGCTTGTTTCTGCTGCACTAACGAGGCAGAACTTCCTACTTTCCTTTAATAATAGGTGTTTCTTTTTGCAGAAGATAGAGTGCTAGGGTCAGAATAAACCTGCAGTGCTTGGAAATTTTCATCATGTCTGTGACTTTGACTTTTTCCTTAGAGTATATCACCGTAACCCTGCTCATGAGACAGCACAACAGGTGTATGTTTTTGTTTGGGGGATGATGCTCCTAAGAGTTTGATTGGTTTAAATTGGTACCAAAACTTTAAAGTAAGTAGAAATGCATTAGGCACAAAATTAAACCTGTTATCTCAGGGTCACAAGCGATAAAGAAAATTCAGACTGCGTTGAATTCAAAGGCTCTTTGTACAGTAGCTTTCTCCCTTTGCTGGCATTACTTCCGAGCTGGATGCAGGATGGAGAGTTGTGTGGTGGGGTTGCTAAGGCCGTGTTTACCAACGCAAATAGCAGGGCTTTTAGTGACTTTCCTTGCAGAGAACAGCACTTTCATGGCTGTGCTGGTGCTGTGCTCTGTGCCGCCCTTTGCTTAGGACTGCATTATTTCTTCCTTGTTCTCCACGTTTCTTGGCTTTGATTAACCCTGAGTTTGCTTAAGCCTGATCCTGCAAAGGTTTATCTTTGTTCCCTGTGAGTAATAAGATTTCTTAATTTTACGCTTTGAAATCAAGCATGTAAATCTGAAAGATTTGGCTTTTGATTTTCTATTTCCTCTTGTTGCAGGGAAATAACTTTGCTGTTTTATAGCTGCTCAGAATGATTTGTGCAGGAAATCAAACAAAACATATCCTAGGGATGTTGTCAAGTTCTTTGTGTTAAGCTCTGAGTATGCAGCGTTGCAGTAAGTTAGGACCTGTCTACTGAAAAACCAATTTTAATATTTAATAGCAAGAGTGTGTTTTCAGAAGTAGCTCCTGATTTCAGGACCCCCACCATCTCAGGGAGATCATAGTTGCATTCGTCTTCTTTTAGCATAGTCCACTTTCTCAGTTTGCTACAGGCAGCCGCCCAGTGTGAAATTCTGTGTGGGATGGGTAACCTGAGCTGCCCGGCACTGGGCAAATGTGAAAAGCGCCAGAGTTACTGAGCTGATGATCTTGATGATTTTGGGGTCTTCCTTTCTCCTGGCCATCTGGCTCGTAACCTGCGCCTTTTCTGTGACAATATAGATACTTTGCTGATGACTCCCACTTCATTATAGTATTTAGTAGTATTAGTATTTAGTAGTTTTATTTCTACATATCTTTGTCTATTTATACAAAAATAAAATGTAGAAGAGAGATCAGTGGTGGCTAAAGCTCGTCATTTTGTGTGTGTGTGTGTTTTTGTTTGGTTTTTTTTTCCTTTTAAAAGAGGGTAAGTATTTGGTGTGATTACATTAAAGGAGTACCCTTCTTGCTGAATCGTGGGCATTAAAAAGCTGGAAGGTACGCAGAGGAAACATCAGGCACTGCTAATAAAGTTTAAAGACTTCACTCCTGCTGAGTATCTGTGGATTGCAGATATTGACCCAACTTTTACTGTGATTATCTGCAAATTTTAATGCAAATTCTGAAGAAGGTAAAAAGTGGATTACTTATAAAAGTGGAGATCTTGTGGCTTTGCACCATCTGTTCTCCTTAGTGGCATGGGATTAATTTCTTTGTCCTGTTAATCGGGGACAATAGCAAGAATTGTCACAGATCTTTCCCTGGATAATAATGGCATGGAGATACTCAAGGCTGGGGTAAAGCTTCTTAAAGTGTTAAGGGAGAAGAAGGTACAAACCTAACATAAAATAAGCAAGCATGAATGAGAAGTCACCATGCTGATGAACAGTCTGAGGGAGCAGTACCATGATTAAACGGGAGGAGAAGCGGAATGCGGCTGTGCCTGCAGGGTCGTCTTGGAGTCTGTTACCTCCGTGCTGTTTGCTGATAGTTGTGGTTGTTTTCTGAACATCTTGAAAGCTGTTGCATTTCCCTCATTGCTCACCAAGTCTTCATTTTTGCCTTTTAACCCCGCTTCAGGTATGACTGTAGGTCAGGCTGTTGAGGTAATTCACATAGGGTGAAAGCTGCCACCGATAATTAGCAGGGAGAGTGGCTCGTTGGGTTTATTTAGCTCTTAAGAGACAGTGGGGATAATTGAGAGAAGACTCTTCCAGACTACTCACACTGTAGTCCAATGAGAGCTCTTGCTTTAAAATTAAATGTAGGGGCTAAAACAAGGTTACTTTGAAGAGCTCTCATTATGTCTTTATAGCAGTTAGCACAGGGGCAAAATATGATGTATGACTTGTTGTGTTATGTTTCCTGAGACTGCTGTGTGGTTAGATGTAAACTGCATGTTTCTAGCTTGATGGTCCTACACGTAGAGGAACAGAGACTTCTCATCTGAGCGATTTTCTTGCCCATACGGTCTCTTTTTTGTAAATAGATATAAAACATTATGAAGTCTTGCTGCAGTTACCAACAGTGTCTATGAGTTCTTCAATTTGATTATCACAAGACAGAAAATTCTGCTATTACTTTTTGGTTTACAGGAGGACACTCTTGGTCTTTGTAGAGCCAGAGAAATAAACTAAAAATACTATGAGTCGGTCTAACAATGAAGGAATTCATTGCCCCAACATGGCTTGTCACACGTTACTCTGTGCAGACTCCATGGGTTATTCATAAGTATCTTTAAAGCAGATGACCTCAGTTGTTTTTGCTGAGGAAACCGGAGAGAGAGATTCCAAAGTTGCCTTATGAGTTAGTGTATACCAACACAAGAAACATGGAAATGTTTTCCATGGAAATTGAACCTATTTTGCGTGGAAAGGAAACACCAGTTGCCTCTGCAAGTGCTGCAGATCTGCCTTACAAGAGATACGGGATGGAAATAGATGGTTTAGACTACATGTATGTTAAAGTAAGTAGAATATGTTTGCTTGTTGTCTTGATTTTAACTTAAGTGAAGGCTGTGTAGCAAAGCATATAGTAGCTTACAAGTATAATAGTTTATTAATAACACTTTACAGTAAGTAGTGTTTTGTCAGAAGACTTTATTCAAACATGGCAGACAATGATTCTATTGTTTAGGACATTGTCTCTCTTAGAAAAATCTTATATGAGGAGAAGCATTTGCAGAAGTTGTTAGAATTTGATGTCAGAGTGCACTTCTTTCTTGTGACAGTCTTGTGGATTGGAAATAAAAAGGCAATATAAACTTTTGGCAAACACTCAAATCTGTAGCATGTAGAGGAAAGGTATGGAATAGTTTCTCTGAACGTGAAAGATGTTAATACAATTTCCAATTAGCGTGAAAGGTTCTAATTTCACTCCCCTCTCCAAACCCGGAGGTGTTTTCTGTAACTTCTCATAATAACAAAAGTTAGAATTGCACCCGTGAATTGGGCCAGACGTGGGATTTTCAAGGTGCCAGGGGAAGAAATGCAGCTGCTCTCCCTAGAGAGGTTCCAAGAGCAACGCTGTGACCGTTAACCCTAGTTCTGTTTTCCCAGCTTCCTTGTGGAGGCTCTTTGAGAGGTTTAACTCTGCTCACTGGTTTAAGTTAGAGCTTGCCAGGTCATTCATACCAGATCATTCTGGTATCTGTGCATGGGGACTTACTGTTGCTTTCCCATGAAAAAGTGGTGGGATTAAATATAGCTTCATTTGATGTGCTTCACTGATGTCAGGTTGCTGTTATGGCAGAAAGGTGTCTGTCGTGTGGACTTGACCATAATGACAGTTCTGTTCTGGGTTAGCTGAGTAAAACTAGTTTTCCCTGAATAACTCAAAAAGCTCTGCTTTAATGGCATAACTACATCTCAGCCTGGGATTTCTGTATTATTCTAACAAAAAATAGTCAGTTCATTTTGGACTTTTAGAACCTCGAGGAGGCGTTGTATTTTCAGTGTGACTTTTGGGGGAGGCTAAGAGTGAGTGAGAATGAAAGAATGCTGCTTGGACTTGAGCTCAACTTTACAGAAAGGTATTCAGAAAGTACACCCTTATCTACTATCAAAATTTATGCCAAATACCTTTCCTTTAATTTTTAACTTTTAACTTTAGCTTTCACAGTTAAGTCCTCAATTGCTCATACTCCAGATATTTTATAGATATCAGAAAACTTTGTCTTATTTCATGTCTGTGAGATAGGTGATGAACCATGGTTCCGCTACTTTTTTCTCAATAACTTCTTGTTTCAAACTCCAGCTGTAGCTGTTGCACAGCACGGCGCAGTGCATCTGTCTAATCAATACAGCCCTTTATTTTCCCTTCCTGCCTAAGCGAGCGCTAGATGTGCCAGATAATCTCATGGCAGCGATGCAGATGGCTCCGCGCTGAAGCGGAGGCACCGAGACAGAAGATGGTGCTTACTCTTTCAGCGCCTGCGAACCTGGAGTGAATGTGCGGCGCAGCCAGAGACATCAGTCCCCTCCGTCCCCCGCCAAAACCTGGGCTGCGCTGCCTGGTGCCCTTGTCCTGCCTCTGATGGGCCAGAAACATTGGGGAAAATAATTACAAAAAGGTTCTGTAAGAACTTAAACCCATTTAAGGACTGGAGGAAATGAAAGCAGCATTTTATTCTGTGGCATCAGCATGTAAAAGTAGATAAGAAACGTGAGGGTCTTGGCTGAGTTTGTACCAGAAATGATCTGGAAATAAAACTTGTTTTAGTGTTTAGTTAATTATGCTGTAAAGTCTATATCGTGACTTGCATCATCTTGGTGTTGAAACAAAATCCTACAGCCACTTTTTTCTTTTGTCCTCATAGTATTTGTTTTCTTGGATCTTAAATTCATTAAGTTAATCATGACATGTTGAATAGTTTTTTTGTGTATTGCTTAAGTATTGGCTATTTTTTAATTTTTAATTTGGACTGGCTTTGTAATATAACCACAACATTCACAAACATGAAATCACGCATCTCTTTCCTAATACTCTTCCTTCAGTGCGGTGTGTTTAATTGGCTTAATATTCAGGGGAAAATTCAGGCTGTAGCTGTTTCATTTGCCCTTAAATTTCTTGTGGCCACTCTTCTACAACTTTTGTAACATGTTTTTCAGGTTGGTTGAATTAGATGTTTTAAGGCAGACTTATAATTAACTTGGTTTTGAAATCACTAGCATATAAGTCAGTGCTGGCCTTTGTTTTGGTGGTATGGATTGAAACACAATACAGTGTATGCCTCTCTGTGTGGGTATGACCCCAAATGAAGTTTCGCTTGACTCAGAATATTTTGCTGTCGCTCAGTCTGGGATAGGCGTCACACTTCTGCTCAAGGTTTCTGCTGATCTTACTGTGGTTATTCAGCTGTTTTGTGTCTCAAGTAGTGACCAAAACATGGGTGGTTTTGATCTAACTGTAATTGCCATCTTTTCTGAGGATCTTTCAGAGCTGTGCTTATTCCTTTGACAGGTCTAGAAATCAAAACTGTTTCCAACTCAAAATTTTCTTAGATATTGATTTGTCTTCGAATATATTTTTAAGCCTGTCTTACTTTAAATGAACATTTATCGAGAAGTGTGCTGAATTAAAAGACAATAGCGTACTGCAGCAAGTGAGACAGAAGTACCGCTGTTTCCCGAGGTTTTTATCATGGGTTTTCACACTCTAGGTTTGCTAGCAGAGGGGAGCGGCAGGCACAGTGGTGCTGGGACATCATCCCCCTTGTCCTACCGAGGATGCAGGGACCGAGGTAGCTGCGTGCCCTTTTGACTGCCCAGGCTGGCCTCCGCCCTGGTCTTCGTGCGGCACTTTTGAAAACATGTTTTATTTTTCTGTAATCGATCATACAGCCTTAATTGAGCCCCATCAAAAGCATCATGTGGGCAAATTTGTGATGCCTGCGAGCGACGTTGTGTGTGAGCTCCCACAACTGCCCGGGGTTTCTGGCGCGGGTGCTGCTGCCGTCGCGAGCAGAGCGAGTCACGGAGTACGAGACTGAAACTGTGGCCATGGGCTGAGGACAGCTGCTTGGGGAGGACAGAGAAGAACTTTTGAAAGGGGATCTGCAAAATACCACGGGAGCTGGCAAATGCTGTTCCCACGTGCAGCAGCGCAGGGGGGTGAACGGGCAACAATTCGATAGCGGGAGCGTAGTCTGGGCTCATAACGACTGAGTGTAAACCAGAACTGTCTTCCTCCGTATGAGATTTTGAAGGGAAGGTCGAGTACAACCAGCAAAGAGAAAGCTAGGTTTTTAAAGATTAAGAAAATCCACAACTTTTAAACTTTTAACGTGTTTTAGCTCCTTAAAGTTTCTCATAAAAAAGCATGTCAACTACAACCTGGGAATATAATTGGTGTTTGATAGATTTTTCAGCTTAAAGTAAAACACTGAGTTTTCTGGCCTTGATGTCGGGCCCACTGCATAGATAGATTTTCAGGGTGGTCATTTTCTCTCAGTTTCACTGGAAAGGTTGTTTTTGCTGTCAAATTTGTCAGTAGTAACATGTATAAATATCTTGTGTTTGGGGTTTAGCTTTTTTGCATCACTTTGAAGAAAGGTGAAATTTCAGGTAAATGGAAATCAACAAACGTTTTTCCAGCGGCTGAAGATGTAAATGATGCTTTGTGGGATACTGATGGTTTTTGATTGTACCTTGCACGGTCAGGGCACGTTTGGCAGACAACGTACAAGTTGGTTTTGTTGTTTGAAGTCACCAGGCCCTACATACACTGAAAGCCTTATAAAAATGCTTGAAAGCAAGAAGAAAAAAGCCAACCAAATTTGCAAACCCAGGGTCGGTAGTGTGCAAGCTCATAGTGGTGGCGTCTTGGGGGATAGCTCGGAGCCTGGGTCACTGCTGTTCCTCGGCCCCTCCTTGGGAGCTCCGTGCCTGTTCGGTCAGGGAATTCCCACAAGTCAGAATAACACGCGGCTTTTGATCTTCCTATTAGGTAGAATAACTACATGAGATTATTTTTCAGATAAAATATTAATACAAATTGTCACATATATTTTCTCCACTATATAACATGATATAAATGTCTTTTTAAATTAATGCTTTCTAAATAGCAGGCCTTAAACTGTACGAGAGGTATATAAATGGCTGTTGCTGAGCAACAAGACAGAAAATATGCTCCATGCCCAAAGAATGCTACTGCTTTTAAGAAAATTGATAGTTTTTGGGTTGATTCTTTTATGAAATTAACGATGCCATTTCCCTCTGGCACTAAGAGGAATTTAGATGAGTTGGTCAGAGGTTTTGCAACAGCCTGCTCGGCAGGGAAATGCTCTACTTTCCGATCCTCCCTGGTTACTTGGCATTTTTATGAAAGGAGCGTAAAATCTTCCTTTTCAAACTGCAGCTAGGAGCAGCACTTTGTTAATAGGAAGGTAGAGCTTCCTTGGGTCTGCCTGCGTGTCACAGGGCAGAAATTTTAGTGGTTTCAGCAGTAGGAGAAATGGGACCTCCTCCCACCTCGTGTGTGAGTGATGAGGATCTATTTGTAGAGGATCCAGACTGGTCAAGTTAAGACTTGTATTCAACCTGTTACTCTCCTGGCTGTGCATCTGCTCATGTTCTTAATATAAAAGCTAAAGTTTTTATTACAAGTGCTTCTATGCTCAGTATTACCATCCATGGTGATAGCACTGTAAACCAAGTATAGGGGAATGCGTAAACCTGAAAAGAAGGTGTTGTGATAGCATCAGATAATGTTTTCAGAGCAACCTGATCCAGGGAAATCGCACAGCTCAGAAGTCCTTTTCTAATAAATTTGCATTTTGCGTAGGTAAGTTCAACACTCCTGTGGTGTGAACTTCTACAGCTTTGTGCTCTGTTTTCTTGTTATGCCTTGGTAGCATAGACACTTTGCCTTTTCCAGCCCAGTGATGCAGCCTGCTCTCTCCAGGTGGCCGTGTTCAGTTAGCAAAGGGCTCACATTGAATACTTTTGGTCAAATTTAGCTTTGGCTTTCACCAGCTGTTGTGGTTCCATCAGCTCGTTCAGCTGGTGCTGCCAGAATTGCTGGTATCTCTTTGATCCAGACGTTGACAAGCTGCTTTATTCCTACTAAAAATGAGATCATCCTTGAAAGAGAAAGTGGCAGTGTCTCCCTTAAGTTTTTCGTGGTTAACGCCTGGAAGACTGGTTTTTGAGGCTGTCTGTAAGTAAATAAATAGATGATCTTTGCTGAAGTGAAAATGGTCTAAGTTCACTTTTATGGGTAGATTTGCTGGGAGACCAGAGACAGCTTTTTAGGAGTTGAAATTTCTTTTTTTTTTTTTCCTCTTTGAAATGTGGATAATTTCATGAACTCTTTCAGCTCCTACCAAGAGAGTTGTTAAGCTTCTGCAGTATTCGTGATTGTGCCATGGAAGTGGAAAACTATTTGACTGCTGAAGTGACTGCTGAGCCGCTTGCATTACTAATTCCATTTTGTCAGCAATGTCAATTAGTACTTGAAGAGGTTAATATCTCAGAAGAGGGCTTCTTGAGTCATATGATCTTTTTTGATACATAATTATTATAGTCTGCTGATTTCTTCATGTGATCTAAGATGAAATCATGTGGTATGAGAGAGTATTGCAATGTCCTATTATATTTTCTTATTATATAAAATAGTAGTAGTCCAGCTAGCTTTCTGACCTGCCTGTGAAAAATGAGAAGTTGTCCTTCTATTTTTTTCTGCTGTGAACTGTTTTAGAGATCACTAAGCCATTGCCTTTCGGCAGCCCAGCTTCTCCTTTCTTGAACAAAGTATGGCAATTCCACACTCTGTGATTTTGGAGGGGTTTTTACGTCAGTCTGCTGAGGCTGGAAGAAAGTCTAGGCAAGAAGCTGAGTTTCCTTAAGCAAATCATACTGTTATCTCGCCTATCGGCAATTTTATTCTGGTAGTTCAAAATTTACATTCAAGTGTTGCGAAGAGTAATATGTTCATTGATAGTAAAGAGGCACGGTTTCAGTAAAGTTCTTTTTTTTCTTGCTATCATTTTTATTTTCATTTCAGTGTATTTTTAAGCTAGAATTTCCCTCCATCTTTAGAATGCTGATTTGTAAATTGGAGTCTGTAGAAGTTTATTGTATTTTAGTCTTATTTTAATGTAGTCATAAGCTTAGTTTTGTATGCTAGTAAATAAAGAGGGATGCAAAGTAGACATACAAGAGTAATATATTTCCCAAGAGGGAGGCCCTTGGTCCTGTTTCTGCTGGTGGTGATGCTTTATTTCCCACTGTAGGGTTGGATCCCACTGAAGGCTGGGCAGCAAGGGGATTTTAACATCGAATGATTATATAAAAGATAGGATGAAAAATCCGATTTTGCAAATAATTCTGCTAAATTAATGAGGTGAGAATGTTGTGAAATGATTCAGTGCTTGTAATTAGGAACATCTCTCTCTTTCCTCCCACCTGGTCTTTTTACCAGGTGTTTTCTTTGGCAGGGATTTAAGGCTAGGCAATGATGCTAGAGATGAAAAGCTACAGCTTCGTGCTCATAGGATGACTTTTAATATCTGTAAGGTTATGTCATGTGGAAGGCTTAGCTGTCTGTTGTAACCCAGTTTCTGTGGTTTCTGTTTTCTGCTCTCTCTTTTCCTT
>NW_009702793.1:15468-54908 GCF_000703405.1 Apaloderma vittatum
CAGTAGAAAATGTACAATTTCAGCTGAATAAATTAAAGGTGCCTATTTCATGCTGGCACAGATCACATAGTTAGAAACTGCTACGCAGCATTCACTGCCTGAAGTCAACAGTATTTGTGTCTTATAAGGCTGCTGCCTTTTTTACATCAGGAAACTTTTCTTTGTGTAGCCTGGAGGAGACCAGCCTGCTAACTGGTTTTGCTAGACAGTATTTAGATGCTTTCCTCTTTCGTATTATTTTTACATTAATCTCTTTGATGAGAGGAAAGCCGTATCCCGTCAGTAACACCAAGAGTAGGAAGTTGCTCTTATAGCTGAGGGGCTGGACCTGGGCAGAGCGTAGTACGGATCCGGTCTTTGGTTGGGTCTGACACGTTCACTTTAACTCAAACAAGGTTCCTTAGCCTGCAAGTTGTGGGTACAGCAGGGCTGAAGACAAGCAAATAAAATAAGTGCCCAAACTGTGGCTTCTCCTGCTCATTTCCCAGCTGCTTCGCTGCCTTTTTGTTGGCCTCCGTTGCTGTTACATGCAGAGCTCTGTGAGCGGCAAGAGCACGTGCTGAAGAATTGTTTTGGGGACCTTTCGTTTCTCAAATAATTCATCAGTATTTCTGTCTTTTGGGGGAGTGGGAAAGAAGGCATGGAAATAATCAGGTAATACTGCCCTTTTTTACTGAAAACAATAGCAAATATTTATGAAACTAAAGAAAAAGCCCCACAACACAACCACGTATTTACAAACCCCAAGGTTTGTTGTCTTTGTATAAAGTAAATTCTTAGGGTTGGCATAAACATCCACTGAAGATGAAGAAAGACCAGGTGTGGGACCATAACATATTTTGTAGTGGCACTGATGAAAGTGAATTTTTAATTCTTCATTTCATTATTCTTCTCCTTTCACTCAGCAGAGGGAACTGGCTTACAGATTGGGCATAAGCTTTTCGGGTGCGTGGAAGCTTTCTAGAAGGTGGCAGTGCTTTAAAGGCTGCAGCGTGTGAAGGGTAAAAGCCATTAATTTAGGCTGTCCTAAGTTGCTGGGTGCGCTGTTCTGGAGAAAATTGCTGTGGGAAGTTCGAAATAACACCAGGCACAGAGGCTCCGGGCCAGGGCCGGGGCCGGGGCTCCACAGGTCTCGCTCCCCAACCTGCTGCCTTTGCTGAACACATTTTATTGTTTCCTGGCTTGCAACAGTGTGGTAATATGAGGTTGAGGCTTTCAAAAAAGTCCCTAGTAGAAACAAGAAGTTTGTCGGTTTAAGCTGTAGGAAAAATGAGTTAATAAGAGGGGGGAAAAGACAGCTTTGTTGTTCTGTGAGGCGGGAGATGCTGTGCAAAAATACGTTGCGTAAGATTAGATGGTGAAGGTGTATGACCAAATGCAGTCTTCTGTGCCACCAAATGCTGTGCTTTGAGAAATCCATTACAGATATTTTGACGTAATTTAGTGGATTGAGAATGTTTTGCAATGTGGCTGCACCTCTAAAGCGAAGAAGCTGTTTTGTTTACAGAGGTGATGGGCGTGGGATGATCTCGGTGCTCTCTAGGCATTGCAAGAGCACCAGTTCAGAAGCTTGAATATATTAAAAATGTCATAGCCTTTTCCTCATGCTACTCGAGAGCTGTTTTAATATGTATGTATTTGCACGTACATGCAACTGTGTAAGTAACTAGCTGGTTTCCATACACCTTTAACTGGTTCTTGAATATGACATAACCATTACATCTTCACTCATTTAAAAATATGAATATTCTTTCTGGTTTTGTAAACAAGTCATATGTTTGTTCTGGGTTACTTTTATGAATAAAGTTTGGGTGAAAATAATCATTAACTGGAATGGTGGTTTGAATTTTACTTTTTTTTTCCTGTTATTTGGGGACCTTTTCAACCAGATCTTTTTCTTGTGGCATTCTGGAGATACTCTGTCTTAAACTTGATCTCTTTACATCTACAAAGGAAAGGGATTTTAATGCTTGAGATGGGGTAGTTTTTCCTGAATTAACACAGGTTTGCCAAAGTGTTCTTTTAAGGTAAAAAAAAAGGCACAAAAAAGCTATATAATGTTATGCTGCAAATGCATTTAGAACCTCCTCAGAAGAGTTACTCCAAGTAATTTGTTTGATAGCCAAGTTTTTGATCTCTCTGGAAACACAAATTATTTCTTTTTCTTTGTAGATTTTCATTATTGCGTGTGTGTCTTAAAACATCATTTTGTATGGAAAATGCCTTTTTATTTCTGTATAGTAATAAAATTAAAGTTGTGTAGCCTTTTATCAATAGAACAACTTACACATGTTAATCGACTTGTCTCTCGTGTAAGGGTTTGGCTGTTAAACATGTATTTAAAAAAAGAAAAATATTAGTTTTGGTGTCATGTACATTGATGGCCTAACTTTATTGTGACAAGAAGTCACTGATCTTTTGCTGTTGTTATTGTATTGCAGTATGCCAGGGTTTGGATCCCAGATCCAGAGGAGGTTTGGAAGTCAGCAGAACTTCTCAAAGATTATAAACCTGGAGATAAAGTCCTCCAGCTTCGACTTGAAGAGGGCAAGGTAGGTCTGCATATTGTTTGTAAGGTGATTGTTCTTGTTCTTGACCAGAGACTGATGTATCTAACGCGGGAAGCTCTATTGTCAAAATATATCCATAGTTATGTATGTGCAATTCTTGTCCACTGACTTCCAGTAGTGTTTTTTTGATGCGATAAGTTACACTGTTTCATTACAAAAAATTTTGCTTGATATATAAAATAAGTAAAATTATAAAAATTGTTGCTTTTATCCAACTGCCTGTTGTGCAGTTGGAGGGACTGAATGAGGAAACCTAAACACCAGCTCTTCACGTTTCCATTTGTTTTTCAGGACCTAGAATATTCCCTAGATCCGAAGACGAAGGAACTCCCACCTTTGCGAAACCCTGACATACTTGTTGGTGAAAATGACCTCACAGCACTCAGTTATCTCCATGAACCTGCCGTTTTGCACAACCTCAAAGTTCGATTTATAGACTCTAAACTAATCTATACCTATTGTGGCAAGTACTGTCTTTTCATACCCTAATCTTCACAGGAAATGCCCTAGGCAGGACAAGGAAAAGTTGATTATTGATATGTCTACCTTTAACTTAAAGTCATTTAAGGATAGGACATGCTGGGCTATTCCTAGGGAAGTTCCTGTGTTTGTGGTCCTGAAGGGCATCAAGTAGACTTGAAAGTATTAAGGCTCAGAGAAAATTAACTCTGCTGCGTGTTCCTCTAGCTTTCCAATGGTCTCTGTTTATAAAGTGTGTATTCAGCAGTTTTAGCTTGCCAGTGGGATTCCTGTCTCGTTGATGTGTCCCTCAGGCTTGCTTAGACAGACGTGGGCTGGAGGAGGACTCCACACAGTGCAGGTGCAGGAGGCTAGCCTTGCTGTTCAGTGCATTTATTGCCCAGCCATGATTGCACCTACCTCTGCATTCAGCTCCTCCGCCTATATATGGAAAATACCAGTTTATTTTCTTTTTCGTGTTTTCCAATCAGTGCAACTATAGGAGTGAATTTTTAACCATGCACAAGGCAGTTCTTGTCCCATCACAACTAGGAGTAGTCTTGGTTTTAAAAATACCGTGTAACTCACGGTAGACTTTACCTGAAGCTGCTATTGCCTGTGATATTTTCAGATAGCCAGAATTGGCGGGAAGTTACACTTTCATGATCGCTTCAGTGTAAATGCAAAGTTTCAGCTGGGATCTATTGTGAAGAAGCATTGTGAGACAGTTTAGGCTTAAAACTTAGGTTTCATGCTTCTAGGCTTTTTTCTCTGTGTGCATGTGTTTCTTTTAAATCTCAGTGCTTAGCCAAAATACATTGGTAACTTTAAATATAGGCTTTCAATATACATAAATATTGTAAATTTTTCAAACATTTCTCTAGTTTATCTGTACTTAGTTCATTATCCTAGTGCATAAGAAACAGTTGATTTGTGGATTTTTTAAGTTGAGTAAAACAAAATATAATATGATGGTGTGATTGCTAGAAACAAGATATTGGAAATTGTCTGATTAAGGCAAAGACAGTACATGCAGTCAGTTTATAATTTGCATATTCATTGTAGCCCAGTTTATGCCAGCGGAAAACATGCCCCATAGTTTGTTTTTTAGTATACAGTTTGGATTTGTCTCTAATCAGACCTTTGTAGGACAGTCCTTGGTATCACAGGCCAGAATATAGTGAGCTTCCTTGAGGTTACCATATTTTGTTAGACTTGCTGTTTCTAATAGCATTGCTCTTTGCGCTGTTTTGCAAACTCTAGAGTGGGGAAGACACGTTGCAAGGTGGCCTTTGACAGAGAGCAGCGAATCATGGCTGCAGGAACCTGAAGCAGGAATTTGTGTTTTACACAAAGCCAAAGGCCTTGTCCTGTCCTGGTCGCTGTTAGAGCTCCACCCGTGGTGGTGGGTATGGAGAGCTAAGGCAGCCGGCACAGTAAACAAGTTGTGATAGACAGACTGCTGGAATTAATGTTCTGCCACATTTTGCTCACTGTGGATGTTACTAGGCGGTGGATGCTCAGAGGAGCGCATCTGCTCCCAGCCGTGCTCTCAGCAGCGTCCAGACCAGGGGGACTGAATCAGGCTTTGCCACCCTCTGCTTGCAGCCACACTTCATTCCTGTAGGAGTGGGAGGTGATTCATACCCACATCCCGTCCCATCGTGCAGTCAGAGCATGACTAGAGGAAACAGAATAATTTAGGTTGGAGGAGACCTCTGGAAGTCTTCAGTGAAGCTCCATATTTAAAACTGGTCTGACGAGATCAGGTTGCTCAGGGCTTGGACCACTCACAATATCAGAGGATCTGGGTAACTCCAGCGATGGAGATAGCACAGCCTCTCTGGGCAGCTCCTGCTGAGGGGGTGTCTTTTGGTCCCAGCACGGGGAAACTACCTCAGTTGCCCCAGTTTAGACGCTGTCTGTCCTTCTGTCCTTCATGGCCCCTTGGCAAAGCTCTTGATGGGGAAACATTGTGTGAAAGGGCTTTTGTGCAACTGGATTCTCATGGCCTGAGCTTGTCAGGGGTTTTCAGTCTGGGTTTTGTGGTTCCATGCCTAGTGATACCCCCATGCCCCTCCCATAAGACAGCCTGCCTGGTTTCTGTTTCGGCTGCTTACAGACATGGTCTGTGTTTAACATCATTTGAGAGGCTTTCAAAAGGAATGTGCTGTCTGCTAGTTTTGTTTTGCTGTGTTTGGGAAAACACATTGTTTTCATGTTTTCCCTAGTGCAGCTTTAACTGTGGGTTTGGCTGGTTTTAGAGTTTCTCATGGGGCTGGAAGGCCCGTAGCTCTCCATGGATGGCTCTGCCAAAGGGCCTTGGTCAGGGGTTTTGCTTCTGAGCAAGACTCGAGTGATGGTTCTGGGAGCTACGTGTGGGTTTATTAGAAACTTGTGGATCCAGCAGTGCTGGGGTTCCTGGTGATCAGAGCGGAGGAGGTGTAACACTGCCTGGTGACCCGAGGAGTCCAGTAGTGCTGTGGATTTATTGGATTCGGGTGTAGGTTTATGTACATTATGTTACGAGCGAAGGAAAATAAAGTTGGCCTGTTGGCCTTTAAAAACCTGTTGCTTTGGCCGTGGGCATTCACCTTTCAAACTGCTCTGTCGGTTCCTGTTCTGAGTACAAGTTACTTCCCCTCTGCAATTGGTGTTTTATTGCCCCAGAGCTCTGCCAGCAGAAGGAACTGTATTTGCCTCTATAATCTGAGTCACACGTTAGGCGGGTTGATTTAACTACCCCATGAAGGTGGTTTGAGCCAACCCACCTGATTTAGCCCGAGGGAGATTAAACCCACTTTAATCTGCCGAGAGAATTATGATAACATTATTCTCAACCAGCAGAACTAGAACACGGGGTGGATGAATGTCCATGGCCCTAGAAACGAAGTCAACTCTCCTGTCTGAGTGTAATATGTCAAATGGATATTAAATTCTTTAAAATTTCACTTTGAAGTAATCCAGGCTTTTAAACAGAAAACTTCCTGATTTCTTAATTTCAAATCAGCCTTTCACCAGCAATTCAGAGGTGATTTATAACTTTGCTTTACTGTTGGGAATGTGAAGAGTTAATGAAGGACATTGAAAAGTTACAAAGGAAAATCTGAATGCTTACATGGAAAAACTGCTGTTACTGGGATGAAAACTTTGTGAATGCTGCTGGTTAGTTCAGATGTATGAAGTACTATCTGCTATGCAGGAGAGCAAACTTTAATTTAAATTAATAGATTATTTATGTTGATATCCAGTTTGTCCACAAATGAGTGAATATGTTCAAGATAAAGAATTAGACAGTTATTATTTTGGGTATATATAAGAAGAATGGCAAAAAGAGTAGCCAGAGTTTAATTTAGTGTAATTGTAGGAGTGAAAACACAGATCTGATCTGGAAAAGGCCATGATAATTCTTAAAACAGCAATATGATTTATTTGAGATAAAGAGAAGTTATGTGTAAATTAATCTGGATTATAGTCCTGCGAGACAGACTGATTTAAAAGTTCCATAGAAAGCATGTAATTCCTAACGCACTTGGTTTGGATATTTCCAGATGGTAGTTGTTTGTTGATTTTACAGATTGCTACTGAAGTTAAGTGATTTAATATGCTGGAGACTTGTCATGGGGTTGCTTGTTTTGAATTCAAGGGTTTATTTTTGCCAATGTAGCCAAAAGCAGGAGGGAATTTTCTGGAGCCTCTCACAGCTCTTTGTCAAATATCACTTTGATTAGACTTGCAAGCCTGGGAGGCTTGGCTTGGCAGCACGGCCTCACTTAACTTTTTACTACTTTTTCACGGTTACAAGGGGCAAATGTTAAAAACTGACAGCGAGAATATTCCTCGAGTCTGCTAGCAACAAGGCCTCTTTGCCTCCCTAACCTCCCTCTTATTTTTTGGCTCATCACTGCAGCGTTAGAACTTGGCATACAGTTTTATAGAGACTTTTTGCTTGAGCTCCTGAGTCATTTCAGTGAAGTCTTGGATAATGGAAAAACACTGACTCTGCTAACATGGGCGTGTCTGGATGTAAAACTTGCCATATATTGGAGAAAATAGATCCAGATCTTTCAGATCTCTTCATGAAAGACGTTCTGTTGTTGCTTAATGTTTTTGCTGTGGTTTGTGCCTGATCTGTAAATGCATAACAGAATTTTAAAAAGGGATGATGCTCCCAGCAGCAGTGCCAGACTGTAGATGCTTTCACTTCCCTTCTCCTGCCTTTTCCATGGAAAATTCCTTAGGCAGACATCCCGACACTGTGATCTGCGCAGAGCAGAGGCCTGGGATCTGCATTGAGGAAGTCTGTGTGTGTGTGTGAATTTCTGAGTAAATTTAGAAGCGAGCTGAGTGCTGTGGAAATGCTTCTGGTGCAGCTTCAGCAGGGATGGTTTGCCCAGGAAGCATGCTCTAGTCACCGTGCAGCCATCTGCACCTGCATTGTCACTTCTAGGCACAAAATACATATATGTATAAGTAATATAAGATATAAGTAGTTTTTGTCAAATTATCCCTCCGCGCACAGCAACCCTCATTTCTCGTGAAAGAGAAAATTGTACCAAAAAAAACATTTAAGGTCTCACTTTGTGGTGAGGAAGGTTGGACAGAGTAAGACTCCCTTGTGGGGAGAGGAACGGCATAACTTTAGAAATGCTATGCTAATAAGCAGCATTAAAAAAGGCACATATGTGTTTAACTGAGATGGAAAACCAAGAAAAAGGAAGGCATAAGTAGTTACACACAAAGATGTGTAAGGTGAGGGGTTTATGGTGCCTTCTAGAGTTATTACTCAATTTCCTGACATGAATAAGTACTGCTTTGTATCAGCCTCAAGAAATATGTCTACATGCATTTTTTTTTTTTGATCCCTTTGAGCCGGAGGTTGTCCTGCCTGACTGGCAGAGCTGTCTTGGAACCTGAATTATACCGTGATTCTACTTGGTTGCTTGTTACAAAAACGGAAGGTGTTATTCCTGGGCACAGCATAACAGCTGAAGGGTTAATACTTCACATATCCAAACTGACAGTCAGTGAGGCCATGTAGTACTTTTAATTCACAAATCACTTTATCATTTGTAATTCACAGCAAAACACAGGGAAGTACAATGCACATTCATTGGTTTACTGCACTGAGCAGGCACTATTTCTCTGAGTCTGGTTGTTCCATGCATGCCTTTTCTAGGCAGACAGAGGGAAAAAAAGTAAATTGTCACTGATGTGTTTCCTAAAGCAGGGTGGAAGTAAACTCTTCTCATACTTTCTGTATGCAAAACTGTGGTGAGAATAAATGTCTGCTGAAGCCAGCAATATCCTATCCCTGTTCTTCTCTAGTTAATATTTACAGAAAGGTTAGAACGATAGCTGGCGTTAAAGCCATTTTTTGGTTTGTTTTATTTTGAAATGACTATTAATAATTCCTTTTGTTTCATTTCCTTTGTAGGTATCGTCTTAGTGGCCATAAACCCTTATGAACAACTGCCTATCTATGGCGAGGATATCATCAATGCATACAGTGGCCAAAATATGGGAGATATGGATCCACATATCTTTGCGGTGGCTGAAGAAGCATATAAGCAGATGGCCAGGTTTGTAGACCACGAGTCTTGAAGTCATTCTTTTTCTGAAAAGAATAAGGTTTATAATTTCTGGCTGATGGCCTTCTCTTTAATTTATAGCTCATGAAATATTTTGCAAGATCTGCCTTTTATCCAATGTTTTAGTACATTTCGCAAGAGGATAAATTGCTGGAGTCAGAGAACATAAGGCACTATGAATGCCATGGAGATCATGGCCACTGACAGCTAACAGGAATAACCACAGCTCTTGTCAATATTTAGGTCTAAAATTAGCCCAGTGTTTTATATGATTATGTTGTTTTAATTTGATTAGCAAAATGTGGGATTTTTTTTAATCATCAGTGGATTTTTAAAGAGGAAGGTGCCAGATTCTTAACTGTTCCATATTTATATGTGGTACTGACAAGAGAAAAAAAAAAATCACTCAGCTTATCAGTGCTATTATAGGCTCCCAGTCGTGTTGGTAAAGTCCTGGCTGTGTAATCTGCCTGTGGCTGTTGTTGACTGGAATTAAGACAGAGCAGAGGGACGATTGCACAGAGTGCCTGAAAACAGTGTCTCTAAGGACACTGTAACAGCTGTGCAGGAAATCCTCATTTCTTTAAATGTTGCACTAAAATAAACTTGTCACCCAAGGGGAGTGGTTATTAGAAACTTCTTCCCCCTCGTCCCAAGAGCATGCCAATTTGAGGTGCTTTAGAAATATTTTATTTCTAGGATATCTTGTGGGCTATGGTGTGGTCTTTGCTTAGCAAAGATGGTCCCTGGTATCCTCACTGGTTAGCTGCAAGGTCTTGATACAGTTTTCCTTGTTGACAATACAGCCCATGATCAAATTAATCAAGTAAAACAGTGGCAGACCTCTAGATTAATTCTGATGGTCCTCAAGCCATACTGCAGGAGGGCAAGGCAAGGGGAGAGTGGGTTAGAGGTGATGAAATGTTCATCTCTGAAATTAGAATCGTAGAACCACAGAATGGCTTAGGTTGGAAGGGACCTTGGTGATCACCTAATCCAACCTCCCTGTCATGGGCAGGGACACCTCTCAACTAGACCAGGTTGCTCAAGGCCTCATCCAACCTGGCCTTGAACATCTCCAGGGAGGGGGCAGCCACTGCCTTTCTGGACAGTTTATTCCAAAGTCTTGCACCCTCATACTGAAGAATTTTTTCCTAAGATCCAATCTAAACCTATTCTCCTTCAATTTAAATCCATTTCCCCTTGTCCTAGCTGTTCGTTTAAGAATCCATATGAATTGAATAAAATGCTCTGTATACTGTGAAGTTAGTCAGCTTCATATGTGAATATGGTGATTCACGATAACCACGTAATAGATAATTTCAAAAGAAAGTGGTACAATACAATGCGGCATTTCATGACTTAGGGTAATTGCGAAATAGCCGGTGTTTCAAAAATACCCTACATGTGCACTGTTGAATGGCAGAGGTATTCACCTTGCTGCCTTTCTGCTAAGAAAATAGACATCTAATTTGGTATGGGAATATAAAGTCAGAACTGTGTGTTATGGCAGTCACATCTGCGTTGTGGCTCTTTTGGGCGAGATCACTGCTGTTTTACAGATCTGCATCACTGTTGTTTTGAACAGACTTGCCACTCAAGTCCCTCTAAAAGCTCTACTAAATAAGAATTTATTAGCCTTCTTTTACATCTGAGACACAGTACAGTGACCTGCAATTATATGTCAGTGATGGATGTGATCCAAATTCCTAGAATTTTTGTTCTTAATATTAACCAGTGGAAGTAAGAGGTTGGGGGGGGATCTCTCTCCACTGGCTGCCTCTAACTGCTGTGTGAAGCAGGCTTCCCTCTGACCTGTCGTGAAACTTCAAATTGCTGGATCACCTGTGTTCTGTGTGCTTGTTAGCTGAAGCCTGTGCCATGGAGATTTCGATCTTCCACCAGCTGTATTCCCTGCTGTCAAGGGAAGATTCAGGGCTGAGATTTGGCTGGAGTTTCTGCCGTGGTTTTCCCTTTTTCTGTTAATTGCCAGCTCTGCATCTCTCACTGTGCCCTCCAGCAATTCTGCTGTCCTGAAAAAGAACAGATAAGATGTGGTAGAAGTTCCTTTTTTGAAGCAAATTATGAGAAATTACATAAGCATAGAAATGATACTAAATTATCATTTTGCATTAATGAATTAATTCCTGTGTGTGTCTATGACATGCTGTAAATAATTAGTTATTCTTTTATGACTGACAGTATTTCCATAGGTGCAAAATGAAATCTGAGCACCCAATGAAAATGAAAAAAATTCATCTACACTGAAGTAACAATTTCACTGTTTGTTTAGTTTCCCAATGTTTATTTCCTTTACTCGCTTTTTTTTTTTTGCTTTGTTTGTTTTTAAGAACTTTTTCTGTTGCTTTGGATTTGGACAAACTGTGTTTACTGATTGAATTTTGTTTTCTATTGCTGTTTCCAATTCCTTAATCAGTTGTCCTGCCCTTTAACTTCAGTGATACTTCTACACTCTGAGCAAAACACCTTTTACTCCTGAATTACAAAGTTAAAGAAAAAAATGTGCAGATTTACATTTCTGCAGCTGGTTATTTAAAAATGAAAACCAGATTATGACTATTTCATTAATGCTTTAATAATTACGTTGAATATTCATATGGTAGCTACTCATTACAGCATTCATCTGCATTTATGCATGTCATTGGTGAGATACGGTTTTCTGTTGTTTCTAATCTTTTGCAATTCCATCTTTAAATGATCACTGGAATGATTGGTCATGATGCTCCTATCCGTAAGGCTTCAGTGAACTCTTCTAAATATTTACTCGTTAGAGCTTCCTGTTAATTTATAATTTAACGATTTAGAATTTGTTCTTGCTAGCTTTGCTATTTGACCTGCTGTGGCTGAGAAACTCCTTCCATGTGTGTAGTTGTAACCAAATGATTTCTGTGGTCTTCAGCCAAGGAAAATGCCCCATGACAGCGATCAGGAAAGCTGGTGATTGTACACTAAATATTTGCATTGCATCTTCAGCAAAAATACATTGTAAAAATGTTGGCTGCTGGAATGACAGGGGTGGAGCTCACGTCTGGCCTGTGCAGGAAGGGTGGCATTCAGCAACTGCTTGGAGTTAATTGCGGCGTAAAACAGCACACAGAGACACCTTCGCGTGGGAAGTCTGCTGCAGAGAGCGCCCAGTGGCGTGGTGGGCGCGGGCTGTGGCGTGCCCCTTTGGGCATCCCTTGTTTCCTCGTTCCGCAGCAGTTCTGTCACCACTGTCCGCTGGAGGGTTAGTGAAAAGAAATGTGGCTCGTCTTTGCCCATAGCTGACAATCAAATAGGTGATTATCGTTTGCTTAGTCGCTCCTTGTCTTTTTCAGCAGCTGAAAATGTCCACAGGTCTTTTAAGACTTCTCCCATTTTGGATTATTACTTACTTTGTTGTGATTTTTTTTTTTTCCCCTTTACCCCCCACCCTTCCACTCTCTCCTCCTGCTCCCCACTTTTCCTCTGTATCTTTGTGCCTTTTTCCTTTTCTCTCTTCATCTCCTACCGCTCTGCTGCACACGCGGACAGCTTTGTTTCCAACACCTTTCCTCTGCTGTGCCCAAAATAAGCAATGAACTAGTTCTACAACTGCGTTTAATGTGTGCTAGACCTAGGGTTACGTACACCTCGTACTTACCGGTAACTTTATTGGTGTGGGTTGTATGATCCTCTGGGTGTGACGGCTCCAGGGCAGATCCTTCCCTCTGTCCGAGCAGGGGGAGATCCACCCGTGAGCACATCCCAGAGGGAGGGGGCAGGACCTGTCACGGGGTCCCAGCTGCCGCAGGGCTTTTGTGCAGAGTGGGCTGGGGCTGCCGTGGTTCTGCAGGAACAAGCTGTGCCTTTGGGAAGAGCTGTGACCTGCACTCGGAGATCTCCCTCTTCTCGCGGGTAGGCAATGTATTGCTCAGGGATAGCTTGCTTCGTTTGAGCAACCGTATGCAGGTTTGGGACAATGTTTACGGCAGATGAGCATTTTAAAAGGAAGTAAATTATTATTATTAAATTATTATTTTTGTCTAAGAAATATGAACCACAGTGTCAACACGTGGGTGCTTGCATGTCTTGAACCCTCTGAACTGCAATACATACCATTTTTGGAAGTCAGCATTTCCAAATTATTAGCAAAAAATAAGTTGAATCTTCACAGTCGCCTCTCTGTGGTAACTGTGAAAATTGAGGTAAAACATTAGTTGGCAAGTGTTTGATTTTTTTTTTTTTTTTAAGGCATTACAACAAAAAGGAATCATAACTATCAGCAGGTGCAGCTCATTTTCTTAGTAATATTCGGTAGAAGCCTGCATTTTTAACTGTATAGTTTGCAATAAGAGGAGATGTTGATGATTATACTCTTGAAACTGATTGAGAGTTGTGTTAACGTACGAGACTTATGATTATCAGTTTCCTAACACTATTAGGGAAAGGAGTTCTAAATCACTCTTACACAGATTCTCTTCCCCTGCCTTGTAAGGGTATATTTCAGTAATTAAGATAATTTTTTTTTTTATTATCAGCACTTGCCGGTCTAGTTTGTTCCATACTACTTGTGGTTCATGACAGATACAGCAGAGTTCAGTGCTTTTCAGTTTAATAAATTAACTTGGAGATTTACTTCTGATTAATTAGTAAAGTTGCCTTGCAAAGTGAAAGCTGAAAGTAACATTTGCAAACAGAATTACATGCTGATGAGATCCCTATAAAACTCAGTGAATACAAAGATGAAAAGCAACAGTGTTTAAGTACATCAGTTTCCACAGTTTCTCTTTTTCTGTTTGGACAAAGTATAATGATTTATTTGATGTCAGTGTGTATCTTTTTCATTAAATTACCTCTAATAAGCAGGCTGCCTCTCTGTTTTGTCAGATTTTCCGATGTGTCTGATGGCTCTGAGGTACAGGAAGATTTTTTTCAGTTGCTTTTTGCTCAGAAGGAAGCTGGGTGAGCTGTTGAGTAGGTATTTTGAAAGCACCTTGACTGACAATCTCCAGTTATCTCAGGCATCCCAAGATGATGTCCTCTTATAAAAATGCATGTTTGATCAGCTACTGCCTTGCTTCCGAGTGTCTGATAAATGGATACTCTCTTCTCCCTCCAGACCTCGGGAGGGGATGATTAACAACCTATCACGGATCTGCATCCAGTTATGAAATGAGAGCCTGCCCTGGTGGGTGCTGTACAAACATACAATGGTCGCCTTTGACTTATGGCTTTGACATATGACTTCTAAAATTAAATGCTTACCTTGAAAAGAGATGGTACTTTTGAGGCTCTGTTGTTAAAATCATATTGAAAAGGGAAATTGTCCTTTCTGGTGAGAACAGATGATTTTGGATTAGTCTCTTGTACTTTGGGACTGGTGTTTTGCGATGTTACGGGTACCAGACAGCAGATGGGGTAATCAACTTGATGTAACATCAGAGACCTACATGTCTGAGCAGTGATTATTTTGGGGCAACAAAAGGGTTAAGTATGGTCCTCGTTGGAAGCTGGAGTTCATGTGAGGTGTCCTGCTGGTAGCTAAGCAATGAGCTTTCCTAAACTATTGCAGGAATGACCTCTGACTAATCCCTAGATAAATCAGTTGCATAGTGCTGGCTCATCTTTGTGCTCCTCTGGAGTACAATCTGTCATGATTTTGCACCATGTGCTGACCTCAGTTTTCTTCATTTGTATATGTGGAGAGATATTACTGTCAATTCATTATCTTTTCACCTTTTGCCATTTTTACGGTCGAGAGCTGTGTTTCCTGGATACAATTAAAATGCCAAGTGGTGTGATTTCTTAATTAAAACCAAAAAAAGTACATCTGCTGGTGTCTGGAGTATTGCACAAGGTTTTTACCAAGCTGTTTTGGAGGAAGACTCAAGAGAATTCAGGTTAGGTATAACAGTAGTATTTTACTTTTGTTTGGCACTTTCCATGAGCAGAGCTCAGGTCTTTTGCAGAAGACATCAGTATCATTTTTTCCATTTTATAGGTTGAAACAGACATGGGCAGTGGGAGAGCAACTTTGGTGAGTTCACCAAGGTGGCAGGAGCAGGGCATAGAGCCCTTCAACTAAAAATCCTGATCCAGTGTCTGATGGCTTGTTCACACCAGCCTGACAGTAAAATATGTGAGATTAGAGTATATAATTGATAATCGAGCAATTTTTTTCAGTATACAAAAATTAACGTGCTGGTTTTTTCATGCCTTCATTTCCTGCAGCATGAAGGGGGGCTCTGTGCCAAGGTAACATATATTGTGTAATAGTGTTTGCTTTCATGGGAGGCTTCATGTGTCCCAGGCACTTTACAAGCATTCATCAGAGTCTGTCTCCTCTAATACTGGTATATCAGTTTCTGCTTGTATAGAAGACGAGTGAGGCAGAGGTGGAGTGCTGTGGCTGGATCAGCTCGGAGCTGGTCCCAGGCAGTGAACTTCCAGCCCCTGGTCCTGTGCTCAGAACGTTCTCTTTTCTCCAGTGACTAAAAAAGATGTCACTGACAAATGCTGTTAGGCTTTAAAAAAACAGTTACGCTCGAAATATATTGAGAAATGTGGTTAAAGAACGTGGTTTGTTGGACTAATGTTTCATGCCTATTAAAAATGAATGATTTTACAACGAATTAATTTACTGCTTAGTCGGGAGCAATTGTTGTGACTCAGGGTGCAGCTGAACAATTCTCTGAATTGTTAATGCGTGATGTCTGTGAAGATTGGGATGTGTCAGGTCAGAGCATGTTAGATCCAGGTAGTCAAACTAAACCGATGGGCACAGGCTGTGCAGGTGGAGCAGCCCAAGTAATGTGTCCGCTGTTCTGCGCAAGAAGTGATGCCTTCTCCTGGGGCATAGCACTGGTAACTTGCTTTTCCTTTTCTTTTTTTCCCCTCATCACATTGCCACAGAGTGGTTCAAAGCACTTTTGTCTTTAGTAATTATCCTTAGCGCTTAGATAGCATTTTGCACATTCTGGGCATTTTACAGAAGCTACTTTTTTGACCCACACCACAGCCCTTTGAGGGTGGAAAAAATAATCTGTGTCAGGCCACACCTTTTGGGATGTGCCAACACAAGTGGGTTTGGAGACTTTAGCACTGGGAACACCGGGATGACAGGACTTTGCAGCAAAGGGGGGGCTGTGCCCACTGTGCAAGGAGTACTGCAAAGAGGAAACCTTAAAAATGAGGAAAAAGGGTTTTCTACGGTACAGGCGAAGGTAGAGAGCTGGGGTGGCATTTCTCGGTGCTGCCTGCTTGCAGGGGAGACTTCCCCAGAGGAAGGTCACCTTCCAGAAAAAGGGGCTCAGCAGCCACATAAAGAGAAAGGTGGGCTTGCGTTGTGTGGGCTGTGAGAAGCAGTTGGAAAGCAAGAGGACAAAACGGGGATGCCTTCCCGTGTTAAGGAGGCTAAGAGCCAAATCCAGGAACAGAGGACTTTAGGGCTGCAAAGAACTTTGTGATTAAAACAGTGTCTTCAGAAGGCTGACCAAGGGCAAGATATTTCCTCCTGCCCTCAATGTCAGAGGTGCCAGGAAGGCTGCCCGGACCTGGCTGCTGCTGATCTCAGTTGGACTGAGAGCATTAGAAAACTACTGAATGAATTCTTACTTATTTGTTTATTGAACAGTTAAATTACTTCTATTTGAAAAGCAACTCCTGGATTTGTAGGGTTGCCAATTTTTATGGCTTCTGACAGAGGCTGCGCACCCTGGGCTGAATTTCAAAGGGCTTTACACTGAACAAGTGCTGCTAAACATGCACAGCCTTGTTTGCTGCCACATGGCACCGCGCTTAGGCAAAGGTGAAGTTGAATATGTTGCACTGACTCCTGTTAAATCTTCCAGGGCTGGTGGGTTTTACAGCTGCCTTTCATTTCAGAGTGAGTGTAAAAAGTAACTTTTGTCTTTGAGAAGAGCAGATAGCTGTAACCATGGAAGCGTCACACAAAATGGAAGCATCGCACAGGCTTGCCCAAAGAGCGAACCCGGGACCTACCAACACGAGGGAGTGGGGAGGGCAGGTGTTGGGAGAGCACAGGCTGGTGAGCTCTGCGTAAAAATACCCTTCTGTCTCTCCCAAACCACGTTTTCTGCTGAAAAAAAGAAGAGTGTTTTGGGAAAATCATATGGATGTAATTTGGTTTCAAGTTTGCAGTCACTGGTATTTTGAGGAAACACTATTTATTTCAACATTTATTGAAGTCAGACCTATTTAGTCAGCCTCCAGATGAGGATTGCAAAACCTTACCATTTCATCTTATACCACAGGTTTGTCCTTCTGCAGCTTTGCTCTTTTCCCTGTGCTTGTCTGCTAAGCATCTTCTTCCCTGCATTGGCAGGTGCCCAGTTCCTTGAGGGCAGTGCTGAGGCTGACCTTCTGCAGCTGGCATGGTCCTTCCTAAATTTCTTCATAAGTTAATCAAGCTGCTTTCTGTGATCACAAAACATTTGATACTACAGAGAACTCTTACTTTTATATTGATACCTGATGAAAGCCAATGGATTTTTCAAGAAAAGAGATTAAAATCTATTCCATAGGTAATTTTATTTCAAGACTCAGTAGGCTGTTTGCAACAGATGGAGTATTAAGTGTATTTCACTATTCCTATAACATCAGTACTTCCAAGTTATTTGGGAACATTGGTAAACCAGCTACTGAATTTGTTTTCAGTTCATTACGTAAACTTCTTTTATTTCATCTTATCAATGAAGATGTTACTTGGTAAAGTTTTCTGTGCTCTTGTTTTTGTTAGAGCTGCCTCATGGGGGGAAACTGATCTTTAATAAACAGATTTGTTTAGTCCTGCTCTCAGATAGAAAGATGTGTGAATGTTCTAACTGTAGATACTGCAGGTTATTTTGGTTGTACGCTGTCACAAACACACAACAGGGATGCTGGGAGATGGATTGCAAAAAATAGGATGCTTACTTAGGTCAGAGTTATGTTTGCGTTGCTGGAGACACTTAATCATGTCAGCTGCATGTATGTACGTGTATCCTTGCACAGTTCAGAAATCTGCTTTATAGTGTAGGATGTAAAACACGTCACTTAGCTTAAACTAGGTTTGTGTCGGTCCCTGGTTAATCCTATGGCTCTCAGAGTAGCTGCAGCTAATGGAAGTACAGCAAGATTTTAAATATGCCAGCATTTCGGAAATCATCCTGTCTGACCTTTCAGCAATGTCATTCCTTTCTAAGTTACTTTCTTGGGTTGGTTTTCCTGCTGCCGTAACTCAGCGGCAGGATGGCACATCACTAAGTTCCTTTTCTGTCTCTGATGGGCGTGACGCACATTGATGTTAGTGGTAATTATGCTGAGAACAGGATCTATCCCAAATGTTCCCTGAGTCACAGGTTCCTTCCCTGAGAGTTTGAGTCAGGTTCTTTGATCATTCAAAATTCACTGTTTTGAAAATGTAAAGCAATTTCAGACTTACAAGTCTACCTTATTGCCACAGAACTGCAGTAGAGGAACAGCAGTGAGATAAAGCAGAGCAGACTGGCACTGCTAGATTAAATAAAAGCTGTTTATTGTGTTCCGGTTCTTGCACTGGAGCAGTAGGAGATTTCAGTGTTCAAAGATTGCAGGATCAGGCCTTTAGCAGCAGTTTGTGCTGGTCTGAGTTAAATAAAAAGTGAAACTGTCATTTGACGTGGTGTTAGTGCCCTTAGCCATAACCTAAACCTGTTACTCCAAAAGAAAAGAAGAAACCAGCATCAGGTCCACAAGGAAGCAGTGGGTTTGATGAAATCTCTTAGCACTGGAGCAGTGAGAGGAGAACACGTCCTGAAGGTGACGGCCTTCAAACCACCCTGCCAAGAAGCTTCTCTAAAAACATCAGCACCTTGGCAGTGTCCTCAAGGTTAACAGACTTAGATGATTTAGGATCAAAGGCAAATTGAGTAGTAATGTTCTCATCAAATTGCTCTCTTCATTTTGTATTAAGGGTAACTCACTCTGATCTTTTCTGCCAATCTCATCTGTTATATGGCATTGAAACAACTCAACTTTGAAGTAGCTCATCACAGGCAACCATCTCAAAGTCCATACCAGAATCTTTTGAAATCAGCTGTTAATGATACACTTTTGCCGCATAGAGGTGCCGATGGCTTGGGTATTCATGGATTGGTACGACTATTGAGGTTGATGTCAATAAATCTGTATTCCTTTTGTTAGCTTTCCCAGGCTGATGTTTTTGTGCTGTGTGTACTTATATACGTCTATTGGACGTTATTTGCTGTGGAGTCATGAGTCTGAAAGACAAGATCGAGTGATACGTCTAATGCATCAGTCATAGGAAGCGAAGAAACACAAAGATGATGTTGTGCTTTGATGATTAAATTGAATAGCTCTGGGCTTCTTTAAACCCCTCTGAAATGCTTATTGATGGATAGGTTTTTAACTATTTGAGGGTTCCTGCTTTGGAGAGGAAATTTCTATTGACGTAGAGGAAGAAGGTAAACAAAGATATCTGTAGGGGTTTTTTAATCTATATGTCTTGATTATCCTGATCTGTCTGGACAGTTTGCTGTGGAAATACTGGCTGTGATGCTGTGTGCTATTTTGAGAGAACCAGCTGCAGTGGGTGTTGTGAGCTTAAAGAATGAAAATTGTTTGAAAATTGACATCTCTGCCTTTAATGTTAGTAAATTGAATGCTTCATTTTTTGCATTGTTTTCTTCTTTCCTCTGAAAAAAACTTGAAATCAGCTGAAATCACTGTAAACGACCTTAGATGATGAAAGCTGTCAATGACTAGTTGGTGTAGCTGCAACACTGTACCCATTGAAGATATGCAGGGATGATCTTGCTCTTGCTCCCGCCGTAGCTGATGGGTGTGACCTCATAGCGTTTCCTCCATTTGGAGTCCTGTTGAAAGCATCTCCCTTTAGATTTCTATGAAATACAGAATTTAAAAGTTAGTAATAGTCAATGCTATTTAAAGTATTGCATTAAGATGTATGTGCAGCCACAACAAAGGGGTTTTTTTCACTTCTTGAAAACGAGATTTTTTTTTTTAAAGTCTTTCAAGGTTTCTTTTGCACTCGCATTTCATTTGTATTGTGCAAAACCCTTTTCTGCATGTAAGGTATCTCAAGTCAGTTTGTAGCACTTTTTTTTTTGCTAGTGCTGAACCTCCTTTGAGCAGAAGTTATATTCAGTGTTGAATTTTGCAATGGTTTTTCAAAGCATAAAAACCCCTGCTGTAATGTCGGTTGTAATCTCAAGTTTCCAGAAGTTAAATAAGTCTACATCTATTCTGTTTTGGCACTCTGACAGTGACTTTCCTCATAAACATGTTGCCTGTCAACAGAATTCTGTAGGTAAAGCAAAATTGTCTTTAAAATTTACCAGCCTGTGAATAAACCTTTTTCTGTCCTTTACTGGAATTATTATATGAAAAATCCGTGACATTTATTGCTCATTCTGTGGCCATTACTTGTCATCAGGAGTGGATTTGTGTGTGGCTTGGACACAGTATCTGAATATTATTATATTTCAAAATTAGACATCAGCATTATTTTTGTGATAGAAACGCTATTTTAAATCATCAGATACTTATTCTGTAGTGTGTTACTGTTCTTTTATTTGACAAGAAATAGCTGTTACCCTCACATGACTCTTCAGGCCTGAGAGAATGGATATGGAAGATTTCTGAGCCAAGTCGCCTGTTCCTGCAAGCAATTTCAGCCTCTCATTTCACATTTCAGCTTGTGAAATGTTTGAGCCTATCATCTTAGAACTGAGCTTTAGTTTGGTTTTGCCATTCTCTTATTCTTTTGCACTCTTCAGAAATGTGAAGAGCTGAATGTGATCCTGATCGACGCCTGACCATGGTACTTTGTGTTTCTGTGAAGGGTAAACTGCTCCCAGCTAATCTGTTTCAGTCTGCTGGGGTTAAACACCTCTTTTAAAGGTTATTTGGCCTAGTAGTCTGTCACTGTAGTGTTGTTCTGTATCCTAGGATGCTATCATTACTCACCTTTACGTGAAAGAGGACTAAGAGGACTCCTCCACCTTCTTGCCTGCCAGCTTGCTTTCCCTCATTTCTCTTTGTAAAAGCATAATTAAAGCTTTCCTTCCATTCGGAAGTAATCTGAATTTTAACATCATCTAATTACGTGCTCTATTCGGAAAAAAAGCTCAACAAAGACGAAGAAGTATTGTATAGATAGTGGATTGTGGCATCAGGCTGCAAGGTGGTGTCACACCGCACGGTGTTGCCCTACTTACTTTCTTCATTGGCTGAAAGTTTTAATTACAGCTTTTATTCTGACTGGTGACATGTTAAGTGCTCAAAAAGTCAGGTCAAAGGTTAGGCGATAATGATTTAGCTAAAAACAACTTGAAAGGTGTTATTTATACCTGAGAAAGAAGTCAGGGTGTTGTTACTTGTGTTTTCTGGGGATTATTTCCATTGTTTAATGGAGCTTGATTATGAAAATTTCATTTGACATAAGCAGAAGTTACGTTTGAGATGAACCATTGCTTATACCAAACCATTAAAAATAGTTCTCACCAAGTTTCGTGCACTATCCAAGGAAATTAGATTCTGTTTTACTTGTTAATTTCTTCTCAGTGTGGCATTTTGTTTGTTTAACATTTAAGGACATACAAGAGCCTTCTGCTGAGCTGACACAGCTGCCTGGCAGGACCACCTCACCCTCCTTCTGGAAGGACTCCGGTATCTTGTGCCCGTGGCAGGGTGTCTGCGCACCAGGGCTCCCCTGGGCTGCGGCGGTGACAGCTCACCTCTGCGCTGTCGGGCTCTGGGCTGCTGTGCTGTGCTGTCCTCTCTCCGCCCTCAAACCTCGAGTGTGATCTTGGCCATTTCGTTGTGTTTTCCCTTCTCGCTGCCAAAAAGCAGAAAGAATAATGTGCTAGAGGATGGTCACTGCAGTGTGTTAAAGCGAAACAATGGACTAATGTGCTCTCGCAGACAAGAGCGGCTCTGACGGGGCTGGGGCGCTGGCAAGGCCCTGTGAGAGGACTCCGCTGGGACCGTGAGCGAGCCTTTTGTGTCTCAGCATTGCTGTTGCTGCTGCAGAACACAGTTATTCATTGCAGGCGAGATGGCAGCAATGTTTTCTGCTCGGACACTGCCAGACATATCTTCTCTAGGCGAATTTATGAAAAGCATGTGTGTATATGTGCTGATACAGTAATGTGATAGTGGATCTCTTATTCTTGAGCACATGAATGAGTGCTTAGAAGAGTATGTCTTCATATCTTATGACATGGGGGAAGGAAACGCTAGGTTAATTGCCAGCAGTATTCTTAAGGAGAAATTATTTTGACCTCATTTTTTCATTACTGCCTTTGAAAACATGGGATTCCCTCCTCTGCAGTGCTCTGAAGAGCCTGGTGTTTCCTACCACTGCTTAGCTCCTGAGGAGGGACGAGGGACGAGCTTCCCGTGCTCTCACACGTGTCTGTCAGGGATGGGATAGTTAGAAAGTGACAACTTTATTTCATTGTTCCTCCCTTGGCAACAAAGTTAGTTTTCTATTGAGTTTTGCTGGGATTCTGTAGTGCTGATGTTGCATTACTTTGTCTTCTGAAAGCTGCCTGCACTTTGGAAACTAAGGTAAAAATAAGCTTAACTGTCAGAAGATAGATTTCATAGGACTGGAGCTTCCAAAATCTTCATATATTTAATGATATTTAATACATGAAACAGAGCAGGTGATCTGCAAACAAAAAGCTTGCTGTGTTGTTGCCCATCTGTGTTAGGCAGCTCCTGAAATCAGACCAGAAGTTCTGTTTTTTAGGGTGGTATGGTGTGTTGTTTTTCTTTCCTATCTGAAAGAGCACAGGAGAAATAAAAGAGACAGCAATGCCAGTCCTGTGAATAAATTGTTCTTTGGTTTTGAGTCACTGCAGGAACTGTCTGTGTAAAAGGAAAATAATTTGTTGTCAGTTGTCCCATTTAAGCCTAGATATTATTATTATTGGTTGGACTTCACCCTTGTTTTCCTGCTACTCTATTTGGCTGTGAGCATCCATAGAACTCACACTGCCTCCTGACGTGCAGGGCTGCAGCCTGTCCTTCTGTCTGTCTACTGCTGCTGGACTCTGGGAGGGGGAATGGGGGAGAAGCAAGAGTGTTTCTTCTTCCTTTGCCAGGTGGAAATCTTCATTGCTGCTGCAAGCCAGCCCAGGCACCACAGACCTCCCTCAGGAGTGTGGCCAGCAGGCTTGATGTCCACTGCAATGAGAGGTCCCATCAGAGGGTGTTTTCATTTTCCTGTGGCCAAGGCTGACATCTCTGGCAGTTCAGTCTTTGTAACCTGGACTACACACAACCCACTGTGAAGCTGAATCGTTATGCTTTGCCAGCACTTCCCCAGTGAGACTGACAGCTTGCTCTATGTGGATGTGTGAATGTGCTGCAGTCATTCGCACCCATTGCATGTGTTACATGGAAGTTGAGAACAGAAAATTAGGTTACTTCGATCTTCTTAACACTTCCTATTAAGTTTAAATCAGCACTCATTCATTTCAAGTAATTTCCTTTTACCAAAATGTGGAAAATCTGCTTCAAATGATTCTTTCATTTGGTTAAATGAATCCCACCTTGGCTCTCCTGGAGATGTATGACATAACCAGAGGCTCCTTTAGCCTATGTCTTTGTGCAACACGATGTGGATGCTGGAGCTGTGCTCTCATCTGGTGGCTTGGTGATGTTTCTGAAGATAGTTAACAGCTTGAGAGTGACAACGTGATCTCTAGTTTAGCTTTGTAATTTCATCAGCAGCTCTTTTTTTAACCATTTCAGAAATAGAACCTCAGATCTTCTGCAGGACCTCTAGGTTACAGAAACCACAAACAGTTTTTCCATGCATATTTCTTTCCTTCTCCTGCACAGCATTTGCTGATGGCCTTAGCAGGCCATGCTGGCTGCATATGTGCTGCCTGAATGTGTGCGTGCCTGAAGTTTCATTCACAGGTACTCTGCTGTGTGGGCAGCCTGATCCAGGGCTTGACTGTACTTTCTGTGTTCCAGCTCCAGCTCTGTAAAGCTTTGGGATAAAAATTTGTTCCTTCTTTCTCCACTTTCGAGTATGTAAGACAGAGTTACAGCTTATAGGAGTATATTGAAATATCATTAGTTTTAACTTCTTTTGCCTTAGGAATATAAAATACTATATAAAGCATGTGTGGTCTTTATTTAAAAAGATTCAGGCTATATAAATGCTAATTTATATCCTTGCTATTTTGTAGTGTGTTTCTTAGTCACATAGTTGAGGTTTGTGGATAGAGCCCTCCTTGAGTTGAGAGAAAATTGTTTTAATAGCAAATACAGTTTACTTCTTTTTTGTTTTAATGGGAAGAAACTAATTTGCAACAAAGGGATCATTTTCACTCCAGAGCTGCTGTTTGTGTTCTGAACAGCCATGCTTGAATTTTTCAGATTCAGAACAATCCTGGGAAAAGCTGGTGATTAGATCAGAAGGACAAAAGGTTTCTGTTGCTGGCTCTGCTGTTGATTTCTCTATCTGTAAGATGGCATTAATGATCTTTACTAATGAGCACTGATAGCGTAGCGGAGCACTGTACCACAGACTCTGGGTAGAAGTAGCTGCAGAAGCACGTAGTGAGTAGTGGTAACAGGTACTTCACTGGGGCCAGGTTCTCTGGAGCAGCCCTGTTGCCTGGCTGGACCATCGCAGCAGCATCGGTCCCGACTGAGCACCCTGGCTCCAGGCAGTCCAGCCAGTCGTTCCAGCAGCTTGGTCACTAACAGCCTTGTTTCTGCCACGTGCCTTTATGCTATTGCTGTATGGCTAACCTTCATGGTGGAAGGGTGGTCGCTAAGTTGGGGACACAAAGAATAAGTGTGTTTGAGGGAACAGCTGGTAATTAACATGTCTTTGTGTTTCAGAGATGAGCGGAATCAGTCAATCATTGTCAGTGGGGAATCTGGAGCTGGAAAGACTGTCTCTGCTAAGTATGCCATGAGGTACTTTGCCACAGTCAGTGGATCTGCCAGTGAAGCCAATGTTGAGGAGAAAGTCTTGGCCTCCAACCCCATCATGGAGGTAAGAGAGCTACTGCACTAGCCCCCACCCTCCAGCTGTGGTGTTATTCTGGGACTAACATAAGCATTCAACAGAGAGAGCATTCCATACTTTTTTAAGGATTGGAAAAAGATAGAATAAATACATTATAAAATGTTCTTTGTAATCCCATTTACCAGGAAGTGCCTTAGGAATCATTTTGTGTAGTATTTATGAGAGTCTAAGAGAAGACAGAAGGTAATGTTTCAGTGTTGTTAATGTATTTCACATAAGAAAGTAATTTTAGTATGAGTACTGCTTAAAATCTGTTCAGCTTTGTAACACTGGTAGTTCCCAGAGTGCTGGCCAAATGCAAATGCAGAAGACCAAAAAATATTCCAAAGAGGATTAGAACTTCTGGTCTTACCCACTGAACATGTGCATCACACAGTGGGGGCAGGTAGATTAGACTTTGAAGTGAAGAGAGTTGTTGAGTAAAGCAAATGTTCAGTTTTAGGAAATGTGATTAGGGAAGATGGACTGAGAAAGCAAGGTTCTATGAGATGCACACACTTTCTTTCAGAAGGGAAAAACACAACGGAAGATGTAATTTTGCTGTAATTAGCTCAGAGTAATGTTTTGGTTATGGAAATATATAGTCAAGTCATGAAGCCATTGGCTTGGGAGCATAGGTGCAGGCAACAGATGACTTGACATGGGAGTAGCTAACATGAGATAACATGCACACTGGCCTCCTGCTTCTGGAACCCTGTCATTCTGATGTGACCAGGCAGAAAACACTTCTTAGGCTCATCTGAATTGTTTTTTGTGTCTGCCTACATGCGTAGGTTCAAGTTGTGGCTGAAGTTAAGGAACTATGCTAAGAAGTGATTCATCAGAGAGAGAGTCGGGGAAATTCCTAAAGAGAAGTAGCACTATCCATAGGCACGCACACATGCCTTCTTATGGACAACCTAAGAAAATGCTTGGGACAGCTGGTGATGTCTAACATCTCTGTGCAGTACTGAGAAGTATCAGTGGACAGGCATGAGTAAATGGAGTGTGCATACTGAAATGTGAAATGCAAAATGCTGCCATTGTTTTCTTTCTCAGGTATTGCTAGAAATGAACTATGTTTTATTCCTTCTTTCCTCCTGGCATGAGGAGTTCATGGTACTCAAACTATAGCAGCCCCATCACAGTTGTGTGTGTTCTGTTACAAGGTAATGGTGCCTGGTTTGTGGTGCTGTGTGGTGTTTTGAAACGGTTTTGTGGGATGAAACAAGCTGTGCCGTGGCTGGCAGGGGGCTCTGCTGCCGAGGGATCCACACGCCCAGCTACGGGAGGCAGCCAGGGGAGCTCAGCCTTGCCCTGAGCTGCATCTGCCCCAGCGGGAGCAGCCTGGCCCTGGGGAGCAATGCTGGTTTTGCAGGTGTGAGCTAATCCCAGAGAACTCCTTTCACTGCTCACATGTTGGCAGCGAGCGTCATAACCATCCTTGGCTGCGTTGGGGTTCGGTGCGTGGCCGACAGGACCGGGATGCCCCTTCTGCCTTCCCCTGCTCACCACGGAGGTGGTGCCTGGTGGCTGGGTCCTCGGCGCCTGTCTGCTAAATGGCAGTGAAGGTGGGAGGCTCCGCAGGATGGGTCTGTGGTTTGCTGGGTGAAATGAAAACTGTCTACAGGTTTCCTTGTGCCTCTTCTTTTGTTTCGTCTCAAAGCCTAAACGAAACATCTCTCATCCCTTGGACGCCACCTCCCCATCAGCAGCTCACCACTAATTGTCTGATTTAATTCCAAAGCAAGGAAATTTAAATTGAGGACTAGAAATGAACTTCCCAGCCAAACCTTTTTTTTAATCTGCTAAAAAACAATGATGGTGCTTTATTTTCTAGGGATAACAACAATTTCACGAACCTGGGTATATCTAAAATTTTGGTTACTTTAAATGTTGTTGTAAGTGGATGAAAGTTACCCTTTTAACTTCAAACACTTGAGCTTTAAATAAGCTTTAGAGGGAGTGTTGTGAAAATCTGGTATTGAGACAAAGTCTAGGATAGCAAAATTAATGTTTTCAGTCTCCAGTTGATAAATCAGCAGAAACACAAGTTAACCCATGCAAATTAAGAAGAAAATGAGTAATGCATTTTGGAAACAGGAAACTCCTCATTTGATAAGTTGTAAAATCTTAGGAGCAGAAGGTAATTTTATTTTTTAATTTCTTAACTGTTTTTGTAAGTAACACCTTTCAAAGTAATAATTATCTTCTGAAAATATTGTAATAATTATATTGCTGCCACCACCAACAAAATATATAGCAGTGGCAATAATTTTAAAACACAAAAAGTGCAGCTTTAGTACATTAAGTTCAAATGAATTTAGTATTTCTTAGAACTGTGAGGATGTGATTTGTTCTTGCATCCTTGATAGCAGCTGTTTATCTGATGCCCACTTTGACATCCGCTCCCTCGGGCAGACGTGCTCCTGCCATGGTGATGGCATTTCTCAAAGTCTCGTCCCGGCTCCCTGTCCTGCACCTGCCAGCCCTTACCGGTGCACTGGCCTTTGGTTTGCAGATTTGGAATACCGATACTCAGCACTGCTGCTTGATGTCATTTGTTTTTCCCAAGTTTTATGTTAGTACGGAGCTCCCCTGGATGACTGTGTGAACTCGGAACCAGGGTGTAGCTAAAGAACCCCGAGTTGTATCTGTGATGCACCTCAGAGTGGGCTACAGGCAGTGGCACGTGGTAAAGGGCGGTGTGCTCTGTCCCTGTGACTCCAAATGGCATTCCTCTTGGTACAGAGGTATCTTTAAGATATTTTTTGGGAAGGTGAGTTGCTTTATGACGTCTGGAACATGATCTAATTGAGGAGAAAAAGTGCTTTTTGAAGTTCAGCGTGTTGTGCTTTGCATGCCTTGAATTCTGATCGATTCAGCTGGTACCTGTCGTGGGGTGAATCCTAACGCTGATGAGGTAAGGCAGAGGTGCACCACAGTCCTTATTTGCCCTGGGTGTCCCAAGACCACGTACTACAGAGGAAATATGTTAAAAATTGGGGTTTTGTGTGTGAAACTGTATTGAATTCATGTAAGAAACTTCGATACGTAGGGCAACACTGAAGACTGTCTACAAGCCAGTAACCAAGCTGCTATGGAAGGGATTCAGTTTCAGGCAAATAACAAATCTGTCCATGTTAATTTGTACATTATATTTAGGCACACGGTAAATATTTTATGGTTGTATGTTTGCAGAAGTAATAATTAACTGTTAGCCAGGCAGAACATGAGGGCTGTTTGCTAGACTGATGGTTTATGATAGGTAGACTTAGAGAGGTTGTAAGTACTGTACATATATCTGTACATACACCTGTACACACATGTGTATGAATATGTAAGAGTGTGAAATAATTATTATAGTCTTATTAAGACCCTAGAAGAAATCTGAACCATTCTGTTAGGCTCTTTAAATCCTTTTAAAATACTTCAGGAGGCAATAAAGGAGTTCGACCTGGAAAATTAGACTATGTGGAAGTAAAATCATTGCTGGGAACATCAGCTCCCACTCTTGCATTAATGAAATAAGTGTATTTTGGTGTAACTTGCTGACCAGGTGGGGATTGTTCTTTATTAAATTCTTGATTATTTTGAAATCAGGACAAAATTAATGTTGTTGTGAGGCATGTAGGTGATAATTTCTAAAAGCTGTTTAACCTTTACAGTATTCCCTTTTTTCAGTCTATTGGAAATGCCAAAACTACGAGGAATGACAACAGCAGTCGCTTTGGGAAATACATTGAAATTGGTTTTGATAAGAGATATCGAATCATTGGTGCTAACATGAGAACTTACCTCTTGGAAAAATCAAGAGTGGTGTTTCAGGTAACACTGATGCAGTCTTCTTACTGTGTATTTGTGTGACTATGCTAAAAAAAATAAAGCTATAGCTTGCTAATAGTAGTTATCTCTCCTAAGAGATGGCTGTAACAGGATATTGTAATATAGCACATGTGGGGTGCGGGGACAAAGCCCTTCGGTACATGAATTATTTGTAGTTGTAAAATGTGTATTGAAAAGGTTGTGTACTTAAACATGAAATAGTTTCAGTGCACTCCTGGATATGAGTTTGTGTTTCCCATAATACTATGGAATAGGGCTTCAAAACCCAGCAGAAACCGCTCAGGCTCAAGAGCTCTCTGTTGTGGTTTGTAAGGCTGCCATCTTAGCTCACTTTCAACCTCTTGTTAAAACTTACTGCTATCACAATAATTATGAATGAGTCTTAATTGCCATTGTTTAGGCAAATAAAAATATGCAATTTCATCTTTATTGAACTCTTCATTTTGGTATTTCATACTTTCTCTCTGTCTTTGCCTACCTTATACTCTGGAGCTCAGTAAAAATGAACTTATCCTTGACTGGCTGCCCAAAGGTATAAAACAAGTAATTCCAGTTTGTGTTATGTAGGGGAGTTACATGAAGTAGTGTTGTATATTTTAAAAATGAGAGACTTTTTGCACATGGTTTAGCTGGAAGAGACATTTTTTTCTTCCCCCCTCCCCTTTTTGTGATTTGAAGTTATAAAATGTAGAGCATTTATATTCAGAATTATGGTGTTCGTCGTGAGTCATAACCTTCTGAGCTGTGTTTCTCCTTCGTTTTAAAATTCCAGCTTTGCCTTGGCAAGGAACTCCCTTCACCAGCTTACTCTTTTGCTGAGGCAAATGGTATTAGTTATTTTTGGAAAATGAAAAGCTTTAAAGTATGATCGTTTCATCCACCCGTAGAATTCTGGTCTATATTTAACAGTATTCCACAGTTCTGAAAAGTGATATCTTACTTTTTTTTTTGGAAATTAAAATGTATGCGTGCTTCTTGCTGTTGAAAATGGATTAAATTAACCAAGAAGGGAATGATAGATGCTGATTTATCTTCTTTCTTTCCATGTGGCTTCCATGTTCTTAATGTAATGCTAGAGAAAGCAATTCTTTTCTACTCGTGGATGGTTCTGGCACTTGTTAAGCTGTGAAAAATAATCAATTTATTTCTTCTTAAAGGCAGAAGAGGAGAGAAATTACCACATCTTTTACCAACTTTGTGCCTCTGCAGCATTACCTGAGTTTAAAACTCTACGATTAGGTATGAAATCCACATTCATTGTGTTGTGCAGTTGTAGGTACAAAGCAGCATCTCTGAGCTTTTCGAGCCGTAGAACCAAAAGAAGAACTGGTAGCTTTTACATTCCAAACTTTTAAACCGTCAAATACTAAAATATATTGAAAATAACTAGAATGGCAGATCTCAGGTTTTATATTTTTTTAGATAAAGCAAAAGTAACAGCTTTATTTGTTTGACATACTCTTAATACAACGCAATTTTAATCACTAAGACTTACTATGTCCTTGATTCCAGAGTAGCTTTCCAGTAGTGAGGGTGAAATCCTCTTCTCTTGGACCTTGAAAACCTTTTTTCCATGGCTCCAGCTACTAGAGAATTTTACTGTTTCTAGTATAAGCACCTGGAAAGCTTGTTTCACATCTGCATACTTGGTCTGTCACCAATGATTGCTTTGTCATCTCTGCTAACCTTCCAATCACAAAACTGATGTGAAATTTATCAACATTTTAATTTGAAAAAAAGAAAAAGGAAAGGTTTCTCATGTAACAGGAACTGGTACGTTTTAAAAGAAAAATACGAGGATGACCTTGGGACAGGCAATCACCTCATCATTTTTAAAATTCAGTATAAGTTTCAGTGTTTCTTTAAAGTTACCTTTATGATAAAGTTACCTCTGTGAAAGTGGGAAAACTGCACAGCCTATCAGTGTTGCTTTCTGAAATACCATTCTGCTTTTAAAATGTTTCTCTGCTCTTCTGCACCATCCTGGCACATTTAGGATTCACATCTGCTGGCACAGGAAAGAAAGGCACTGATGTAATTATAACTAAAGAAGCCATTTAGCAGACTCCTCTTTCAGCATTGTTGAAACCTTAGCAGATGAGAAGAAAAGGAGTCTGTTACTGCAGCTGGAAGCCTGGCCCCAGAAACCATAGGAATTTACACAGTACCCAGGAGAGGTACTGCTCTCCCAGTGAAGCCCAGTGCTGTCCCCAGAGCACTATGAAACCATCAGGTGTCCAACCACAACTTCTCAGCCAGAACGCATCACTGATACTTATAAAAGTAAACCACACCATAAATTAGCAATGGGAAGAAAATGGGCAAAATAGAAATTTTCAAATATCCTGATGCAATAAAAGCATAACACTGTCTGCTGTGTTAAGTCTAAAGTGCTGCTGCCATCAGCTTTGCACCTACTGCTTGGGACGTGGTTGGCTCAGCCTTGGGGAATGATTGCTTCCAAAGTGATTATTCCACGGATGTGGAACCAAGGTTAGGTAGAGGATGCGCCTGAAGGCAAATTGTAGGAACCAGGCAGCTTAAGGATACTTACTTGCACTGTTAAATCTTGAAAAAATTCTTATCCAGAGCGAGCAAATCCTATGAGCCAGAACGCAAAAATACACTGATGTATTTCAACTCATGGATCCCACCAAGAGCAACTTAATCATTGCACAGCTCTACAGATGTGCTGTGGATTTCTGCATCAGTGTGTATAAAATACTTGTTTCCTCTCTTGCAGGGAATGCAAATCACTTTCACTACACAAAGCAAGGTGGAAGCCCTGTGATTGATGGTGTTGACGATGCTAAGGAAATGGCAAACACCAGGCAAGCCTGCACTTTGCTAGGTAATTTGTAAAACATGGTCATATCCCAAATTCAGATGATTCTATGATACTAGCAAGCGTTTTCTGTTATTTATGTGTTTTCTTTGTACTCTGTTATTTTTAAAAACAGGAGAGTTTGATTAATATTGGGACTGGTATACTTTGATTGAAATAAGAAGGTATTTAAATTGCAGTGGAATTGCATATCTGGTGTCGGAGGAGCACACGTTACATGAACATAAATGGTGGATTCCCTTGGTTTAGCATATGCGGTGTTGGAGGTCACTGGCAAAACACTTTGAAACAGCAAATTAAGTAATTTGTTCTAATGGATTTTGTTTGCATCTGGTTGTAAAATGTTTTTAATAGGAATAGAGCCAAGCAGTACTGTCAAATGCCAAACTATCTGAAGAAAACACACAGTGTTTTTCTTTTCTTAATCAAACTTTTTATCAACTGCAGCTCATGATTTTTTATTTCTCTCTAATTTCAACACATTTTATTCATCATTTGTTCAGGAATTAGTGATTCCTACCAGATGGGAATTTTTCGAATCCTTGCTGGCATCCTTCACTTGGGCAACGTGGATTTTGCATCTCGGGATTCTGACAGCTGCACTGTTCCTGTGAGTAGTAGATGGGCTGAAGGGCATGGTTTCTACTCCAGCACTTCTACCTTCTGCTTGTTTACAAGGACCTCTTGTAAAAGAGTAGAGTACAAAACCACAAACAACATGTTTATTTCTAATTTGTTAATGGTTTCACAGTTCTTTTTGCAGATAGTTTCAACTCTTCTCAGTTTGGAGGCTGTAGACAGTGCTGTCTGTATTATAACTGTTGCTGCCTTAATTTCTTTTCAAAACTACAATTGATCTGTCCTAGAAAAGTCTAACAGACAGGCTAGCTTTGAAGTCCTAGGCAAATGTCTATATCTCTATATTTCTACATGAATACATTCCCTGCCCACAGTAAATGCTTTGCAGGATGTGTCTTTTTAGTGTTAAATGCCAGAATGGCCTAAATAATTGCAAAGCCAATGCTTTGCAAAATCTTCTGGGATGTCTAGACACGAACATAGGATACACAGATATGATTTGTGTGACTCATTGAGGTGTCGTGGTTTTATTAGTCTTGTGTCACCTTTATGGAGGTCAGCAATGAGGACTGCATAGTCTGATCTGAAAAAATACCTCCTCATTCAGTGAGGACCAAGGGTTCTTACTGAAGTCCATGTTCTGGGGATGAGAAAACAAGAGATCTGGCTTGTCACTTTTCTATTCCTTAGATTTACAAGTGATGAGTTTCTCCTTTTGCCCTTCCTTGAGTGTCTACTGCTGGGCTACACAGCCTTCATCTTTCTCTCTTCAAATGAGAGCAACAGTTGCAGGGTTTGGTGGGTTTTTTCCTCATTTTACTATCAGTTACTTTCTCAAAAATCTGCAGTAGCAGTTTCTGGAGGTGAAAAAGTAACTCCTTCATCGGGGCACAGATGATCAGTGTGCCTGGTCTGACACCATCTGTCCGTGGGATCTAACGAATCGCTGCTGAGAAGCCATGACAATAGTCTGGCTCTTTGGTGTGTCTTAAAACAGGTTTTCACTACAAAGCAAGCATCATTTAATGATCACAAGTAGAAAGCTGATGAGCCCCAGGATGTGATGAGCTACCTGCGTTGTAGTGGGTGTCTCCAGTGCATTCTCTGAATGAGCTAGTACAAAGCTGCAAGTTCCTGTGAAATCCTATCCTGACTGAACATGTGGTGGTGAATGCCTGCTCAATGGCATCCGCTACCTGAGCCGTGCTGTTCTCTGACAATAGGCTGTCATTGCAGAGCTCTGTCCCTGGGCAGACCAGGTTGCCAGTCTGCCTGGCAAGTGCTGGCGTGGTGACGCCGTGGTGGTCCCTCAGGGAGCTCAGCGAAGGGCTCCGCATGGTGCTGAGTGAACAAATCAGTGTGTTTAATGTCAGCTTGAGTAACCCTAATGTGGCACTCTTTTGTGCAGTGTTCTTTATTATTATTATTACTTCATTACTGTCTTCTGAGCCAGTTAAAGTGGTATGGCTAAACTAAAAGAAGACACGCTCACTTAACTGGATTTTGGAGGTGTAACAGCAATGCCATGGGAGCTGAGTGCTGTAAGGATTGGAAGAAGCCCTGAAGAAGTCAGAAGGATGGGAAATAGAAAGATAAAGCTGATGTACCCCGGAGCTACTGGGCATGTAGTAACAGTCCCCTGTAATCTGTCCCTGTCAAGACGCTGCTTGTCAGCGTGCTGCTGAGCCACCGGCTGCAAAGTGAATGTGCTGAGGAAGTTGTGCTGGGGGAGTTCCTTAGGAGAAAAGACCTGTCTGTCCTGCTTGGTTTCCAGCTGTCGGTTTGCTGCTTAGTCATGAGGTGTAGTATCTTAACTTATTTCATGGTAAAGACACTACATGGGTTTTTATGCAGAAGTCTCATATACCCATCTTGGTGTGTGAGCCTTGGTAGCTGATTTTACCCAGTTAAACAACAGTCAGCTTTTTCACTTGTACTGTCCAATTTGAGAATTAGAGAGCATCATTTGTGTGCTCCAATCTCTTAATGTTTGTCTTCACAATTCACTGAGTAAATACTGTACTAAATACTGAGACCAGAGCACTAAAGCTGTTTCGTGCTTCTTCCTCTTCCTTCTTGGCTTAGACTGCGATGCTGTTGCTCATCACTCCCTGCCGTGGTTTTGTATGAGCAGACTAGAGTACCAGTTGGGGGCTGTAGTGCGTTCTGACCCCAGCACACAGCTGATGTCCTGTTCCCTGCATTCTCTGTTTTCTTCACTCAAAACTGAGACAGTTTTAAGAATTCAAAATACCAAGTCCACCTCTGCAAAGATAGGTGCTTCATTCTTGCGAAGGTTGCAGGTTCCCTGTGTGGGGCTGTTTGGTGAACACCAGTGTAGCAAAATGCCTTTGGGGAGACTGTGATTCACTCATTTGGCAACGTGACTGGGATAAGTGGGTAGGGAAAAGGAGAAAGAGCTGAGGAAGCTGCTGTTGCTGCTTACCGTTGCATCACTGCAGGCAGGCAGTTCTTCTGATCGTATGAATGCATGCGTGCTGTTAGTAATACTGTTTCAAGACCTAACAAGATTGTTTTTATTAGCCCAAGCATGAACCCCTCACCATCTTCTGCGACCTCATGGGTGTGGAGTATGAAGAGATGGCCCACTGGCTTTGCCACAGGAAGCTCGCAACTGCCACCGAAACCTACATCAAGCCAATTTCTAAACTTCATGCCATCAATGCCAGAGATGCACTTGCCAAACATATCTATGCTAATCTGTTTAACTGGATTGTAGATCATGTGAACAAAGCCCTTCACGCCACTGTAAAACAGCATTCTTTCATTGGAGTGCTGGACATTTATGGGTGAGTCTTTTTGTCAGAGATATACCACGTTATGTAATGATGTTACTGCAAAGTGTCTTTATCGTGTAGCACTGCATGGTTTACACAAAAACCTCCAAACCCTCCAGCTGGAGGAAGTAGGTGTTTAGTTTTGACACAGTATCTGTCTTGACTTTCAGGTTTGACATTTATAGTGGGATTTCAGATTTTTGCTGTTGGTAGTTCCTTTTTGTTTTACATTGGGGAAAGTTACAAGGGAGTTGTCATCTTGTTGTTCCTCCAGGGTGGCACTTCTAGAGAGGACAAAGATAACTTAATATGCTCTCCAGGAACAGCAGTCCCTTCCCTGTCTTCTTCATCCCTGCCTAAAGAGGAAGCATCACTGAATTACCCGTGTATTGCAGTTTGCCATTTCCCTGTGTACCTCACTGCTTGACTGTGGTTGGTTGTGCCTGCAATAATGCAATAAATTTGACTGGCAGAATTTAAAATTGTGAGGTCATTTAACATGTTTTTTTTGCTGCACTAGTAATTTTGGTATCTGCATATTTTAGATTTGAGACATTTGAGATCAACAGCTTTGAACAGTTCTGTATCAACTATGCCAACGAAAAACTGCAGCAGCAGTTCAATATGGTAAGTAGGAAATGATTGGCATTTCCTCTTCTCTTTCCCCTCACTCAAGTCCATTCTGCTAATTGGGTCCCCAGTGGTTACGATGAATTCCTTCAGTCTATTAACCAGCTGTCCTGGCCATGGGCTTGAGGGGGTGGGGAGAGATCGACTATCTTCTGGAAATAGATTTCATGACTAACTACTGCTCTGGGACTATTTGAAATTCCAATCACAGTAACAATTATAAGACAGAAGCAGTGCTTGGCAGTTAAGGCCCCGAGATTGCCTGTCGATGAGGGCACTGTGGATGAAGTTGGAGTTTTCTGTGTCTCTGTAAACTCCAATGAGAACCTGTGCATGGGTAGCAGAGAGCAGGGTTGTGTGCCTGGGAATCTGTCACCCATGCTTCCTCTCTTGGTGTCATCTTTTGAGGGCTTTCAGACGCATCCTGCAGCTCATGACTGACGTGTGGCGAGAGGCGCCTCTTCCCCCTCCTCCGGAGAGATCACGATTCTCTCTCTCTCCTCAGCCTTAGTGACGTTTGTAATTACATATCTTGGGGAAGGATGGGAAGGATGGTGCATAATGATGAGGCGAGTTATTTATGCCAGGTCTGTTGCTAGGCTGTGCTGCAGTACAGGAATTGCTTTGAACTCCTCGCGAGCATACCTGTGGGGCAGCGTGTGCTCACAGGAGCAGATCCCCCCACGCCATTGTTCCTCCCTGCAGCAGGGATGTGTGTCGGGGCGTGACCTGGGTGCTGGAGCGGAGACTGGGCTTTCCAGCCCTGGTGTGCCCTTTCCCTGCCGCTAGTGCCATGGCTGGCTTCAGCTCTGTGAGGGGGATGCTGCAACTGCTAAGCACCAAGGTGTCTAGGACTTTTCTTAGCTCTACAGCAAAAAATCAAATCTTCTGTAAGAACTGTAAATGTTTGCTTATTAAAGATCACTGTCCCTGTGTTCCCTTCCCTCTCGTGCTGTTGCTGTGTCTCATAAAGGACAGGGCAATGGGGTTTTTGTGCTGATACCCTAACAAGGGGCCAAAGCATTGGGTTGCCATGACAATACATGGGGAGTTGTTCTAAATTAAAGCCTCATGTCGGCAGCCAGCAGGCCTTCATGTGCCGCCCGGGATGACCTGAGCTTAGCTGGGGGCAAGTTGGATGAGGCTTTGAGCAACCTAGCCTAGCAGAAGATGTCCCCGCCCATGGTGGGGAGATTTGAAACTAAGTGATCTTGAAGGTCCCTTCCAACCCAAACCATTCTGTGATTCTGTGACTGCCTGGCTGCCCCACAGCCTGCCCAGACTCCCTGGCCCCTTCCCCTGCCTGGGCACCCACAGCTTGTAAAGCAAATTAGATCTTGGAGACATTTTTCACCAGGTAATTGCTAGTTCCTTGATAGTGGAGAAATGGTTTTATGTTTTCTTTCAGGACTTAGGTTGGATATGGCTTGCCGTTGACTTTCCTGCCGGGAGTTAGCTCAGTGTGTAACGCAGCCGTTAGCACCCGGCTGGGAACGGCTCCTGCGGGCACTGTTAAGGAGAGCGGCTTTGGGAAGGATGGTGTTAAGCTAATGAAATAAAAGGGATAAACCGCTTTGTTGGGGTGGCTTTGCTGAGAGGCGTCTGTGGGCTTGTGCATCGAGCTCAGGGGGCAGCTGAGGCCACCTCATGAATACGGCCCCGAGCCCTTGGCCACAGCCCTGCTTCTTGCTGCTGGGCAGGGAACTCTCTCCCTGCAGCTCTGCCTTCCTCAGCACCTGGTGTGCGTTAAAATCTAAATGGGAGATAAAGCGTCATTTAAAATAACCAGAGTCAGCAGTCTTTTTGGTTTTAAAAAGAGTGCTTGTGCTATTAAGAGCACAGTTTACCTGTTTAATATCTTATTATCTCTTTTTTTCCCTGAAGTTTTAATTCATCTCCTATGCACATTTCATTAAAGCTGTGCAGGTTTTTGTGATACTATTTTGGAATAAATATGCAACTACATTGTTATTGATCTTCATACCAGGTAAAGCCTCTGCAAAATTTTGCTCAGAGGATTTCTTATGCTAATACTCCTAGAGTTGTTCTTGCAGGTTTTTGCCAAAGAGTATATTTTAATGCAATGCGTCATCTTAGAAAAAAATCAGCAGCCACTTCTGAGAAAATGGAGCTCCGTTCTTTTACGGAAGTGCAAAAATATTTATAGTGAAATTTTACTTGAAATAGAGCAGTATTTGTAACTTCAAAATCATAAATGCATGGCACATCCCACTATAAGTCACTGTTCCTGCACTTGAGACTTTTCCTGAGGTTTGCAGGTTTTTTTGTAAGAGAAAAGAGCTTATTTCTTTTTGTCCCACATTACTATTAGACCTTATTTGCAGAGAATATGGATGAGTGCTTTAATTTAATCTATTGTTTTTAGGCCAGGAAAAAAAGGTTAATTTATTTTTCATACACTTACTTGTTAAAAGGTTTATTCAGCTGAACGGCTGTGTCACTTGACAGCCTGGATTAATGTGCCAAGATGGATTCAAGTGAGAGTTTGATGTATTTATTCTGCATTTTATTTCACAGAAGACTGTTTTCTTTTTGCCCTGTAGCATGTCTTTAAGCTAGAGCAAGAAGAATATATGAAGGAACAAATACCGTGGACCTTGATTGATTTCTACGACAATCAGCCTTGCATCAACCTCATAGAGGCCAAGATGGGAATTCTGGATCTGTTGGATGAGGAGTGCAAGGTGTGTCTTCAAGGGCTTTCACGAAGAAAGAGGTTGTGAGCTGTCCTGCGTCTGGGGCCTCACAGGGAAAAGTCATCTGTGCACAGCCATCATTTTGACACTCTGCTGTTAAAAGACTTTGGAGAACGTACAAAACAGAATTAGCAATTACCGGAGGAGAATAAATGGGTTTTGTCATGCTTTTTTTCTCCCTTCTTTCCATCATGGGCCTGCATCTGTTTCTCTGATCAACCTTTGTTTAGCCACTTTCTCTTTCCCATGTGTATCAATTGCAGTCTTTGGTCCTGGGAGATTTCTCCAAATTGCCACTCACTTGGTGTCTCACCTTTTGTCTTTTAGCTTAGTTTAATTTATGCCAAGCCATGTACAGGGGATGGCGTGTGGTGTCTGCCTCAGTGGAAACCCAGCTTGGGGTTCTTACGTGTCACACAGCATCCCAAGGAATCTCTAGTGGTGGTGGATGAGTTCTAACCCTCTGAGGTGCTGCTCAGTCAGATAACGTACCTCTTGGATCCCCACCTTGAGGTGTGTGACACTGGAAGTGTTATTAGTGTCGTGCGTGTCCCGTAGCAGCTACTGCTGCTGCTGGGCTGCGCCCGGTCCAGGCTGTTAGAAAGGCAAGGGCATCGCTGGCTACTGGCTTCCTTGCTTATGGCAGTGCTGGAAATCTGAGGAGTTGGACTTTGAAAGCAAACCACAAAGCATTGTCCCCTGTCTTTAGTTTCTCTTGCTACTGAAAAGTTCTCAAGACATTTTAAATGTCTATGTATTCTCTTCCATAGATGCCAAAAGGCTCGGATGACACGTGGGCCCAAAAACTCTACAATACTCATTTGAATAAATGTGCCCTCTTTGAAAAACCACGTATGTCAAATAAGGCTTTTATCATCAAGCACTTTGCTGACAAGGTAAGGGCTTTTCCTCTGGTACCTTTTCCCGTGGCTGGTGTTGCTGGCTGTGTGTGTGGATCCTGGGGTGGGTGGCTGCTGCAGGCAGGGGCTGGGAAGTGGCATCCCTCAGCTTTTTGCAAAATGTGTGACTGCCTGTGCACCCTATCCTGAGAAAAAAAGTCGACCTGGCATCTGTGCAGAGCCAGAAACACAAACAAGAGCTCCAGACTCCTGTCACATGCTGTAACCACTAACCATCCTTTTTCAAAACATGACAGCTTAGTGTATTTGCAATTCACAGCATAATCGTATCAATTCCAGTTACACTCTAGAAATACACAAAATAAAAAATTATGTATCTCTGTAGGTTGAGCTAAGGAACAACAACAAAACTGTGTTGGTTTTGCCGTCCTCTTAATGTGCAAACAGAAAAGAGGCCGACAGACGCTTCTTATGGCGGGGGGAGGCGGGTGTGGGGCCCC
>NW_009702793.1:54939-99701 GCF_000703405.1 Apaloderma vittatum
GGCAGCGAACAGCTATTTCTAGGAAGCTGGACGAGAGGTGTCTCGGTGGAGTGCCTGCCTTGAGCAGCTCCAACAGCACATCGTCAAACTGAGCAACTCCTTAAGTTAAAATAAAAAATTTTAAAATCCTGTTTAAGATAGTTGTCCCATTGAACAAAGAACCTGCCTCATAATGTTGTCAGCTTTGTCAGAAAAAAGGGATTCTGATCAGTAGGTCTGTACGTGCTAACACGGGGGTTTGGGGACTTTTATTTGCCTCCTCTTGGTTTCTCCCAGGTTCTGGAATTCATGTGTAGGAGTCCTGTTCCAGTCGTGTCTGGCGTTACCCTAGTGAAAGCAGCAAGAGCATCTCTGTAACTGTTTAGATTTCATGAGTTCTGTTTTATTTGGTGGATGAGAGAACAAGATGGCTTTAATTAGTATTTATTTCATACACTGTTCATTAAGCTCAACTTTGATTTTTTAAAACAAGGCTTTCCTATACCTCATGTAAGCAGTAAGGGACAGGGAAAGCTAAAATTAGCTCCAAGCATGTGTTGGCAGAGCTCTGAGCTCTGGTGCACTGGCTATCCTAAGCATTTTATGCTTTCCCGTGTGCTTACATGAATGCGTACAGACATCGTGAAGGAAAAAAAGGAAGAGGTTCGTAACCTCTCTGCCTTGTCGTTGTCTTCTCTGGGAGAAGGCAGAGATTTTGCTGCCCTCTCCTGGCATTGTCTCCCGCAGTAGGAACATTAGTGGTACCCGAGGTGATGCTCAGAGTGGGCTTCCAGCTGTGGAGAGACCCTGGGGAGATCCTCTGCCTCCTTCTCCCTTGGAATTGGTTGAAATGTTTTGCAGCTCAGGGTGTAGCGCTGTTGTGTAAGCGCCAATATAAATGGTCATACTGGAAGACTGCTGATGGCTGTCAGTCTGTCTGCGCTGAAAGACCAGAATTTCTCTGACAGTCTGCGCTTATATTCTGTAGTCTGCTCCTCTGCTGATACAAGATTGAAGAGTTAGTGTGAGGCACTTCATGAGAATTAGCATACTTACGTTAGTTAATACCGGAATTCTGAGGTGCAGACTTGTGTTGATTGTTTTGGGGGTTTATTCAGCTTTGACTTGGGACAGTGAAATGAATAGTTTTTTATCTGACACTCCGGTTGTTCTTTGGTCCAGGAAATTCCGTGGCCCTGTGGGTTGTTACATATTGTCACAACATGCAGAATTTTTCTCACTTCTGGTAAAAATAGTCTGAGTACAAATGAGGCGTTTTTGTAATAAACTGCAGGCAGATCTGCTTATTGCCTCTCAGCTAATGAGGTACTTTGTTCTCAGTTGCATCTGGATTTCACATGATTTTGCAGCCCTGATAACTTCAGTGAAAGAGATGCTCAACACAGATTTTGATTCTTCACCTTTACTGTAAATATTCAGTCATGCTGTCTTACCATAAGCATCTCTCAGCAGTGAAGTATACCTGGTATAATGCAGTAATAGTATTCATTTCTATATGTTTTACATTTTACTGGAAAGCACCCTCCTTGGGGAAAATATATAACAAAAATACACTTGGGAGCTGATATTTTCAACATCCACAAGAATTATCTGTTTTAAATGTGAGTGTTACAGCTGGTGAATTCTATGCAAATACTTTTAATACTTACTTTTTTGTAAAATGGTGTTCTTTCAGGTGGAGTATCAATGTGAAGGCTTTTTGGAAAAGAACAAAGACACAGTTTATGAAGAACAAATTAAGGTCCTAAAATCAAGTAAGGTTAGTATAAGGATCTTTTTTTTCTTTTGTGGTTGTGAATCTTCGGATCTAAAACTTACAATAAGCCAAGGGAATGTTTCTCCCTTAGTATCAGGTCAACTGATTTGTGTTTTACATGGCTATCTGTATGAATTCAGAAAGTCCTGTAGCCTAATGTTGCCCCATTTAAAATCAGTCTATATTTAGCCACTATTTTCACTCTTTGTTTGAGGCTTTTGTTTGTTTATTTTTCACCAAACTTTGCTATATTTTCTGTAGAGGCATCGAAGACTTCTAATATACCATACTAGTATAAAAAGGCTTAACAGTTAAGCCCTTAATTTTGTAATCTGAAAACAGAAGCTCCTCGTTTATGGCCTGACAGTTGAGCAGAAAATTTCTGGAAGAGAGACAAATTCTGTTTCAGAAGCAAAATGGGAGAGGAATGAAATGTTTAGACTCTTAAGGACACAAATCAGAATTTAGAGTCTTGCCTTCCTGGCATCTATAAGGAAAACATCTGAATTGAAAACTACTCCGTGAAGGGATATTAACAGAACAGTCCTTCGGTGGTATAATCTGGGGTTTTTTTAATGGCAAAACTGTTAGTTTTGCTCTTCTGCAATGTAAAGGCAATTAACTTGACATTGGGCTGTGATGGCTGTTGGGAATTTGCTGGCTCTGATGGCCCAGGAAGCTGGGTATCAAGGACAGGCTATTTAAAAACATGCTATTCTAGCAGGAAGACCTGTTTCTATTCTGAGCAGATCTATGAAGCTAAATGATTAAAGCATGTACTATAATGAAAAACCACAGCGGACTTTCCACCCAGAGAAGTGTTGAAGCGGTTTGAATGAAGTCAGCTGCTGGGCGGGGTGGGGGAGGCGGGGGGCCCCTCCGGGGGGCGGGCGGGGACAGACGCGAAGCCCGGCCGCGGCTCTACCACAGCACAGCAGTGCCCTGAGCAGGGTGGAGGTGCAGGGGTGTCCCGAGGGACATAGTCCGGTCACTGAGGGATGATGGGGACACAGATGCCGTAAGAGCCTGACAGCAGCTCGGGCAGGCTCGTTGGATTAAGTCAATTCAGTCTAAACACTAAGAAACAACTCGGTTTTCCCCGGTGGTGAATTTTCCTAAAACCAATGTTGAAAATATAAAAACGCAACTGTGAAGAAATTAGATTTTCAAAAGGAGAATGTTTCATTTTTATTTTCAGCAGGCCTTCTTTATTAGTAATTGTAGTGCGGTTGCCTTTCTGACTTTTAATTTTTTCGTTGTCACTGTTTTCGGGGTTTGCCATGCACATTCAACAGAAGGTAATTCTAAGTCGAATGTATCATCTGTCATCCTGCCCATGCCCACTCTCACATACAGCTCAGATGCTTTTTTGCTCTCCAAAGTGCATGACACACACTGCTCTTGGCAGGCATTGTAGTGTTTAGTTATTTATTTTAGCCTTCTCTATAAATCCACTCACAGGACCTCTTTGAACTCGTTCAGTTTCCATGCATGTACCATGACAACAGTGCAACAGTCCTCAGCTTTCATGCTTGCTGCTGGCACGTGTTAAAATCTTGTGTTGTGGCTCTGTATTGAAAGAAATGATCTGTAAGGTTGTCAGCAGCATGTCTGTTAACTCATCTGACGAAATTACAGGGAAAAAATGCTTGCTTGTTTGTTTTTTACCACGTGAATTATCTGCCCTTTGATCAGTGTTTTCCCTCTCTTTGAACACTCCTAGTGTTCTGCAAAACAAAGAAAATTGATATGATGCTAAAACCCAAATCCAAAGGAAAACAGGAATTCCCCCCAGAGCGGATCATCGCAGCGACGCTCTCCTGACGTTGGCCTCTGCTGCAGGAGGCCACGCGTTGCTCCTTTCTTCTGCACATAGTAACTGGGGCAGGGCCTGTGAAAATGGTGCCTTTGAAATGCACTTGCTGATTTTTACAGGCAGATTTTCCCACGGTTGGGAAAAAGGAGTGAGACCGGTACTGATAGCTTGGGAGAGCTTGTCCCTCTGCAATCCGGAGACTGGGCATCTCCTCCCCACCTCCACCCCTGGTGTGTGAGAGCATCTGGAGTCACAGACAGAGCTTATTGCATTCAAATAAGTTTCCGTGTGGATGAAAAGGGAGGAGAAGGCTTGGCTCTGTAGCTCAGGTGCCTGTGCGTGTACTGATTTCACCTGACCGCAGGCACCTGGATGAGGTGGTGGTGGCCCAGTCACTCCCTGCTGAGTCAGTGGAAGGAGCTGGGCTAAATCGCCCTCTGGAAATGTCCTTCTTCCACCAGCCTCAGAGGTGACCTAAGGTCATGGGGCTCCTAAGCCGGCGGACTCAGGTGAGCTAAAGCTGAGCTGTGATACCCCGTTTTTACTTGAGAGTTTAGGATACTGTGTGGCATTCCTAGTCATTTTATTATGCTGGAGTGCTGTGCTGGATGCTCCTGAGGAACGTTTAATGCCTTCTGCTAGCCCATCTGGCACAACCATAGAGCACAAGTACCGTTTTGTTGTGCAGCATGTTTCATTGGTTATCGTGCATGCTCACCAAGTTTTATAAGGCAAAACCGATTTCTTTATTTTTTAGGTTGTACTTAGCCCAAGCACTTTCTAGTACTGAGAATTGAAAGCTCCTAGCTCTTGGGAGAAAATGCACAGATGCTAGATAAAAGATTATTCATTGACAGGTAGAGAAGTTCAGATTTTTCTTACTATTGTAATGCTTCTGAAGTGTGATAGTTGTCAGTAGGAAGACCTGATGGTGTTATTTTCAGTTACAAATTAATTCAGAGCAGCTATTATATAGGAGTGTATTCTGTGGCCATTGGAGAAAGGGAACCAGAAGCTCTGTGTGATATTTGGAAAGATATTTCAGGTTTTTCCTCCACTTCCACTGGCCAGAAAGTAGATCTTTAGTGAGATAAATTTGGCTAATGGCTTTCGTTTAGTTGATGGTTCCTCTTTTAAGTTGATTATTTCGATTTAGAGAGATAAAGCAGGAATATTCTTCGTTGCCTGCTGGGTTATTCAGTGTCCTAGATATTTCTCTACCACAAAGGAGTCTGATGTGCCACTGGAATATGAGAAGACCCTGTTGTTTCCTTCTTAGATCAAAGGAGCCATATACAATTGCGATTGGTACTTACGAAATTGCTGCCAGTATTTAAGAGTTTCACAGGGAAGCTATTGCTGGCTTGAAGGAAAAAAACCTCAAATCAGAATTTTATCTTTAGAAGGAGACTCACTGATCAAACCCACGAAATTCTTAGTATTAAATGATGGCCCACTCACTCTATTACTAGCTTGAATGCTTTTTTGCATTTGTCCCCATGTGGAGTTCAACAAAAACCTGGCGCTTATGAAACTGAGCCTGGGTTCTAACTACCTTAAGCACAAACAGATGCAATCGCTGGATTCTTACCTTCTGTATTTTTCTCTGCTGTCATACCAGTTTAAGCTGCTACCAGAGCTATTCCAGGATGAGGAGAAGGTCCTCAGTCCCACGTCAGCAACCCCTTCGGGGCGTGTGCCTTTGTCTCGCATGGCTGTAAAACCAGCCAAGGCCAGGCCAGGTCAAACCAGCAAGGAGCATAAGAAAACTGTGGGACATCAGGTGAGTCTGAAGATGCAGCTCTGTTAAATAATCTCTGCCTCCCTCTGTCTCATAGGTCTGAAGGTATGCTGGTGCTTCTTGGGATCCCTTGTGGTTTTCAGACAGGTGCAACTGATTATGTCGTACAATTTGGAGTAAATATACCCTAATTACTAACACAATTTGGGCCACAGTCTCAGGGGGCTCAGTTCTTATTGTAGTGCCAGAACCAAAACTCAGGTTTAACATGCTGGATCCTGAGAAGCTTTGGAAATCTTATAGTGGATCTTTTTGATCATGTTCCCCATTGCCTGTCTCTAATCCTAAGTGGGAGTTCAGTCTCCCAGTTATCAGTGGGCTAAACATAAAATGTCCAGAATTAAATTAAAAGTATGCAGCTCAGTACGGCCGGAGAGATAACTCCTGTGTTACTTTGTGCTCAACAGATGTAACAGGTATTTTCTCAAGTTGGATATGTCCCCAGCCAGTGCTTTACTTACGAGAGATTGCCCCTCGGACTCTACGTGGGAGCCAAGGGAACCTTCTTTGACACTTTAGTACTCAGATTTTGTCTACTTGCCAGGCTGTACCACTTTGCTGGCGAGCAGTGGCATGCTTTTGCCTGGAGCTTCCAGGCCTGTGTGGATAACTCTTTTTATGTTACCTTAGGACAGCCTGGAATATAAATTAGCTCTCAGGGAGCATAAATTCTTTACCTCAGGGTCCCCTGCCAGTTCTTGAAGATGATGCGCTTTTTTCTGTTTACTACTTTGTTGATTTCAAATTCAATTTTAAATTTATTTAAAATTAAATGGCTCTTTAGTAGTATGCCATGAAGTTTAGTCAAGAAGAGATGGATTAGACAAAGATTAGGATAGGTGAGACAGTCAGAAGCTGAAAATGACTCAGTCTATCCCATGTTTTTGTAATTTATCACTTGCTGATATGGGAGCTTTACTTCTGCAAAGTCTAACATTTAGAAGTCTCACGGTAATATAATTCTCCTAGAGATGGTATCTGAATCTAAAATCCTTTGCCATAACAAAAACAAGCTGGTGTTTATTACCGAAAGCATTCTTACAAATGTGCAGCTATCCCTAGGTCTGCTTCCTGAGGTTATCTCAAACATGATTGAGCTTGTTGAGGCTGTTCCCTGATATTTTCTCCTTTTTCTTTTTTCAAAAAGTTCCGAAACTCTCTTCATCTGCTGATGGAAACCCTGAACGCTACAACTCCACACTACGTGCGCTGTATTAAGCCTAATGACTTCAAGTTCCCTTTCACGTAAGCTGGTTCGCGTGTGGTTCGCCCAGCCTGCGCATGGTGGGGAATAGCCCAAGGTTCTGCCAAACCTCCCTCCTCAGGAGGGGAGCGCTGTGTCTCCTTGCTCTCGTTAAGGACTCATGCATGTGGGGGGGGGGGCTTGCAGCAGGAGATGTTCTGGGGTGAATAGAGGGAGAAAGACTTCCCGATGTTTTCTCTGGCTCGTTTATGCTGATATGTGAGAGAAAATACCAGCGTTTTCATGGCTAGCTGTTTTAACTGTGACCGGCAACTTGCAGTCCTTGAATTTATCTCACATTTGCTGAAATTTGCTTCTGCAGGTTCCAATGTCTTATTCCGTGTATTTTTCTCATATGTGAACTTGTGTAGAGCTGTCCTCAAAAGTCTGCATAGATTCTGGGCACAGAAGGAGGCCGGTGGCTATTAGGCAGGCCAGCGGGAGGCAGGGCAGGACGAACAACGTGCAGCAGCCGATGGGCTGGGCAGTTACCCCGCCAGGCTGTCCTCTGGTGTCGCTGAGTTGCAGAAGCATGAGCTGGACTCATTACCCACCCATCACATCCCATCCCTGCTCCCCACTGTGCAGCTCCTGTCTGGGGCGTGCACTGGGCCAGAGGGTCTGTGTAAGGCAAAACTAGCTCTTTTTATTCCTGTGTAGGTTCGATGAAAAGCGGGCAGTGCAGCAGCTGAGAGCTTGTGGTGTCCTGGAGACCATCCGAATCAGTGCAGCTGGCTTCCCCTCCAGGTTTGTTTGCCTTTTTTTTAGGTTGCTTTCAGCTTCAATTCTTCTTTTTAAGAGAATTTTTCTCTGACATGGTCTCTGTTTTTGGGACAGGTGGACATACCAAGAGTTCTTCAGCCGTTACCGTGTTCTGATGAAGCAGAGAGATGTCCTTAGTGACCGAAAGCAGACGTGTAAAAATGTGCTGGAGAAGCTGATTCTGGTACTAGACTTAGTGCTGAGAACATTTGGGATCTGAAGGAGTAAAGATAGCGTCCCTTACTCCCTCACAGCCACTCTGTTTTAGTACTTCTGCAAAGTACTAATGCACCAATATTAGCACAGGAACTGTAGAATTTCCCCGTGTATCGCAGGAAAGGAACACAGCGATTTTAAGTGTGGGTAGGTTGAGGATGAGCCTTACCTTGTTTAACAGCAAGAAGTGTTGACCACAAAAATAGAGGTTTTCTAATGTGGAGGTATTTCTGTCTGGGTATGCGCTTGTGTCTTTCACGCTGCCCCTCTCAGCTCGCGTGCTGGAGTCAACCTTTTTCACTCCTCTTTTGCTCGTGATGTTGTCTCACTGCTTGGCAGCGTGGCTGTCCTCGTACCTCGGCGTTCCCAGGCTGTGCCCTCTGTGCTGCTGGTGTTGCGCGTGAACTCGTGTTTCCTGGGGTTTTTTAAGGACCCATCAACAGTGGAGGGCAGGCAGGCTCCAAAGACACAATTCCAGGAGAGAGTGGTTAGCTGAGATAAACTCAGAAGTGTCAGTTAGGAAGAGAAAGAGACAAAGGTTACTGAAAATATAAAAACAAGAAGGTTTGCCTTGCTAAAGTGCAATGCAGATGTTAGGATGTTATGGAAACAAAAAAAAAAATATTATGCAGGCAGATTGGGACTCAGCTTTTAAAAATTTGGTGTCATTGAGTAGACTTGAGTAAAATCTTTTGATTTATATCCTTGTGTCTGCATTTACGGTGTTATTGTGTCCTAAGCTATTGCTCTTTCACTGCTATTTCTTTTAACTTAACATCAAATAATCAACAAAAATAATTTTTTTCAATGTACCTTTGTATATTCTCAGTTTTCCCCCCAAGGAGTACTACAGGCTATAGAGATAGAATATTACTCTTTCTGGTGCAGTTCTGAAGTTTCAGATGTGTTTGAGCAGCAGGGAGATGCTTTGCTGTAGGTTAGTCCTGATGCAGTGAGGGATGTACACCTGTTTGAAGCCCCAGCTGTTTGGTTTGTACTGTGTAATACGGTTGAAGGTGGACTGTTTATTTAAGCCAGAAATTGTACACATGCATTGCATATATTGCTTTTGTCCTCTGGTCCCCTTCGTCATCTCCTGTAGCCTTCATGTCTTCTATAATCTTTGTGGCATTCTCAGCAAAAATCCTAGTTACTCCTTTAGGCCATGCTTGTAGCCTTTCTGTGTAAATTTGTTAACAGAATCATACAGAGAGAAATAGTTTCCTCTGCTACTTAGTTTAAGTCTAGGTTTACTTGGAGTATTACACAGATAATTTTGCCTGTACTTCCATTTAGCCCCTCATGTCTTTTTTTTTTTTTCATCCACTAACATTTAATGCTGTAACTGATCTTCTTTTTACCTCTAAAAATAGGACAAGGATAAGTACCAATTTGGTAAGACAAAAATATTTTTCCGGGCTGGTCAAGTAGCCTATCTGGAAAAAATAAGGGCAGATAAGTTGAGAGCTGCCTGTATCCGCATCCAAAAGACAATCCGAGGCTGGCTGATGCGAAAGAAGTACGTGCGCATGAGGAAGGCTGCCATCACCATTCAGAGACATGTCAGAGGGTACCAAGCACGATGGTAAGCAATGCTCGTGGGAAAACCCACACTAGCCTCAGTTCAGATCCCTATAAGTAGGACATCCAACTGTGATACGTTTGTTCTCTCCTTCCTGCACTGGCTGAGAGGAAAAGGTTTTCCTTAGAAATGAAGGAAATGGAATATACTGAGTGTCTGTCCTGCCTGGTTTTGTCCTTCCTGAGAGGACACAGTAGTGCCCTGGCTGTGTGGTGCTTAGAAAAACATGTTGTTAGTGGGAGCAGAGGACAAGTAGCAGTAGGAGATGTGTTGCGGGTGACTCGTGGCTGAGTCCTTGTTTCCCAGTTTCCATGTGCCCTCCCAGCTGGGTCTGTCTGTCCTGCTGGAGAAGCCATTCCTCACCCTGGGTGCAGGGAGGTACATCAGAGTCATTTCTTTGGATTGACTTCTTATGGATAGCCATGGAGGGGCCAGAGAGCAGAGGAGGAATACAGGTCGCATCGTTCAAAGACAACGTGGTTATGAGAACTGTAAGAATCAGCCTTCGGAACATGGTCTTACGTTAAGATGCTTTGTAATTGTCTTGTGGAAAGGGCCGAGAATGAGCAAACATTTTCTACAGGTTGAGGTTAGGAGAGGAGATCTGGGAGGCAGCCTAGTGGAAATAGCTTTAAAGCTGCAGAAAAGGCCATGAGAAATTAAGCTGAATTTATCTTGTTGGTTCTGTAGCACAGTTCTCAGAGAAAGTGAAAATGATTCCCTGTAAAATCTTGCAAGTTTTCTGTTAATTTGTCATTCTGTTGTACTGCCACAAAAGAGCAAATAAACACGCTGTATCAGTGACAACATTGGGAAGAAGCTGAAGGAGAAAACATAGCTCTTGAGAAAGAGGGTAAAGTTACAGAATGTTAACAAAGTAGTATTCAGGTACTGGAAAATAATACAGGTATAATTGTGATCTTTGTCTTGCTTAGCTATGCTAAGTTCCTGCGGAGAACCCGGGCTGCCATCACTATTCAGAAGTTCCAGCGCATGTACGTGGTCCGGAAAAAGTACCAGTGCATGCGAGCTGCCACCATTGCTCTTCAGGCTCTCTTAAGAGGCTACATGGCCCGGAACAAGTACCAAATGGTAAGAAATTGTGATATTTTATGTCTTCACTCTAGCTTTATTGCCACATACCTCCAGGACGCAGCTGCTCTGTGGTATCGCCGTGGGAATCTGAAGTGTTTGTGTGCGTGCTCTTGGGCATAATGCACAGAGCATCACAGCATGGATTGAAGGGCAGCACCTGGAAATTACAAAGATCTGCTGCAACGGTCAATGAACTCATCTTTTTAGAGAGATCCACGTGTACCTCCAGGTCCATGTTCAGAGCAGTCAGTGCTTTCAGGTACCTCCAGAGCAGTCAGTGGAGAATCTGGGAGGGATTTGCAGCATTTCTCACTTTTTCATTTGTTATATAGAATTGCAAGGAACTTAAATACTGAAAATGGCCTTGTGTGAACGTATCTCCATAAGCCTAAATCAGTATTTCTCACATCAATATACGTATTTAACGTGCTACTTTCCTATTACATCCCTAATTTTAGTGATTGTGAAATACTGAAGGAGATGAATGTTAGCAAAGAGATAGCCATCAAAATAGGAAATTAAAGTTTAAGTATGGGTTGTTTTTTGTTGCTTATTTTTTAGTGTGTTGATGCTAGCTTTTTTATTTTGGAGAGAAATTGATATAACACTGTCCTAGTGATATTGATAATATTTTCCCGATTACACTTAAATAAAAATTCGATTGAGAAATTAGAATTTGCTCTTCAGTAGTTACAGAGCAGGAAACAGAATTATGATTCAAATGGTTAGTCTACAAAATGCCAGCATTTTTCCTGGCACTTTTGTCTACGTATATTATTTTAACTAGGCTCAAAAGTCAGCCTATATTTCACAGAAATGTTAGCCAAAAGAGTTCTGTCTTTTTCCCAAGCAGGTAGATGTTGAAGACATACAACCAAAAGCCAACTAATGCTTATGTTCCTTGCGTTTCTCTTTTGTGTTTTTGAATAGATTATGTATATTTTTCATTTGTATTAAAGTTGCCTACATGGTCACATGTGAATGTGTCTAAATTATAGCGTTCTAACATACTAACCAGAAAGTTTGAAACCAAGTAATCCGTGATCAGAGTTTCTAAGTAGTAAGATCTCTGTGCTTGACTTGGCTGTTCTTTTGTGCAGGTACCTGCTTGCCTTTTTACTGGAATTCGTAGCATTTTCCTTGTTACAAGCCATATGTTATGTTGTGAGGTTATGTAAGATCTGTTTTAAACAGTGATATCTGCCAGATGTGACAAAGTGAGGCTGGGGTCACAGAAATACGTGGACTAAAGGCCACCCTTAGGAAAGCGGGAGATGATGCTGTATGTCTGAAATTAGTCACGTGAGTGATAACACACCACATCTGGCTAGTTGCACAGAGTTTTATAAACCTGTTATATTCCCCTTTAATAGAGATGGCAGATTTCTGGAGGGATCCCCGTAAAGCATGGTCGGACTTGCCTGTCAGGGAGTATCCCCTCGAGTGGTGAATCGCTCACGGCAGTAACACGCAAAGTCCTGCCAAGTGCCACTGCAGTGTGCTGCCTGTCTGTTCTCCTCCTAAGCTGGAATTCTATTTAAGCTGGTGTACAGGGGTGGCTGGAGAGAGAAGCCGAGGCTCTGCGTGCCACAGGAGAGTAAACATCGTTGTTCTGAACTTTATGGTGATTGCAAATGAGTGAAACCGAGCGGTTGCCCTGTGACAGCACACCTGGGCTGAGCCATGACTCTAAGCAATACTTGGTACACGTGCTGTTCGTTAGGATTGTGAAAGGTGCCTGTTGTTGTTGGAAGAGAGGGCATGTGTTGCAGTCACGTGGCCAAAGGAGGAATTTAAAATGGTTGAATCATCTGTTTCACACATCCTGGGGAAAGCTTCTGCTGGAGACATTGTGATGTGCTTCTCGGCTTAACAAGGAGTTTTGTTCCTCCATAGCTTTTACATAAGCTTTCCTGGGAAATACCTGATAAATTAAGTAACTTCTCTGATCCTCTTGCCTTATGTTGGAGTAACCTGTATCCTCACTGGAGTGCATGGATGTGAGAGCTCAGTGGCAGATGAGGACCATCCCGCACGATGGAGGTATTTTATGGGACTTGATGGTTTCAAACTTGAGATGAAAATGTTGAAAGCTAGTTGTATTCGAGCTGATCAGGCACCTGCGGGCAACCTGGAGGACTGTTCCAGCAAGTGTGAAAGAGGGAGGCAGGAATGCTGACTGCGTGACATGCAGTCGAGACTCTGGCATTTGACCTTGCTGTGCTTCTGAGAGTGCTGTTTCCTTACCTTGGTGGGTTATTGAACCGAGTGCTGGTATTTCAAGTCTCATTTTTGTCTTCAGAAATAAATGCTAAGGGAGAAAGTTTGCGTATCTTATAATCTTGCCACTTCGCCAGTGAACCTTTTAAATTCATTGATCAGGAAATGTAAAGCTTCCAACACATTTCAGGTCATTTATTAGGTATAAAACAAAATAAAGTCGTTGTTATCCTACTAGTTTGTCTTACCAGCTTTGTGGTAAATCAGGGTAAGACCTGCATATGATCTTTAAACTATCAAATCTAAGAAGTAACACAGAATCTTAAATAGTATTGTTTCTTAGAATAAACTGTTTAATCTGCAGAAGCTTTATTAAGTGCACTCTGAAGTTCTCAAGTGACCTGGAAGCCTTCTGAGTTTGGCCAGGCTTTCTGAGCCGAGCTGTGGTGTGCTGGAATTCAGGTGCTCCAGACTTGGAGGATCTCTTATTGAGTAAACGGGTAAAGGATCCAAAAACAAGTAAGAGACTCTTCCTAGAGGAAGTCTCTGGCTGATACATTGAAGAAGGTTACTAAGATTCCTGACTGTTTTTTTTAAAAAGGATTCTAAAAAAAATATTATTTTTTATTTTATTTTACACCTCAAAGCTGTGGTTGAAATTTCTGTCGTGAAATAAATTGGAATTATTACAATATAAAATTTCTGATTAAAATAAATGGAGATTTTTTCATGCTGCCAAGTCTAAGGTATATCAAAAAAGGCAAACGAAAGAAAAAAATAAAGGGAAAACTGATTGGAACTAATAGTTTGGTCACCTTGACTGACTGCTCTTTGTAACAGCTGCTGCAATTTACTCTGGGTTCCGGTGTGTACTAACTGCATTGCAAATCAAGTGTGGTAGTTCTAAGCTTTGCATTGATGAATCTTGTGCAGCATGTGTCAGTTATTCTAAGATGTTTCAAGATAAAAGATGCAGTAAAAAAAAGGATTGTATGAGTAATCTTGTCAACAGGTACCATACGGTTTTTTAATTACTGTGGATGTGACATCAACACAAAGGAATGCCTGATTCCTCAGTGTGCCTCTGGTTTTTCCCTTCCAGTTCCTTTTCATTTCATTCCCTGTCATCTTCCTTATTTCTGTCTTGTTTTCCTCTTCTGTTTTTTTTTTAACTTAATTCCATATTCGTTTCCTGTTACTCTTCACCAAAAGTTTCTTTTTTCAGGCTAAGGTTCTATGTACATCACCTTTACACCTCTCATTATGGAGTTTGTTTAACTGAGCAGGTGTAGTTTGCAACTCTAATACCTCTCGTGGTGTTTTTTCTTAACTATAGATGCTTCGGGAGCACAAGTCTATTGTTATTCAGAAACACGTCAGAGGTTGGCTGGCTCGAGTGCATTACCGTAGGACCCTGAAGGCAATTGTTTACTTGCAATGCTGTTACCGGCGTATGATGGCCAAGAGGGAGCTAAAGAAGCTGAAGATAGAGGCCCGGTCTGTAGAACGCTACAAGAAGCTTCACATTGGCTTAGAGAACAAGATCATGCAGCTGCAGCGAAAAATTGACGAGCAGGTAAAAGCTCTCTGACCTCAGGAAAATGTTTAGAGATCTTGTATTACCTTTTAATACAAATGCATTGTGTGCATTCACAGAGGAAGGCACTGAATTTTCATTGTAAGGTGTTAGTTCTCTCTTCTGCTGAAGAACAGTGCTGACAAGGACTAACACCGAGGTCGCGGGTTCGATTCCCGCTCGATCCCCATGTGTTGCCTGGTCTAGTCGAGAGGTGACGTCCCTGCCCGTGACAGGGAGGTTGGACTAGATGATCTCTAAGGTCCCTTCCAGCCTAGGCCAGTCTAGGATTCTATGATTCTATGATCTCTAAGGTCCCTTCCAGCCTAGGCCAGTCTAGGATTTTATGAAACATCATAGAAGAGAAAGGGAGGCCGCAGTAGAACTGGAATGGTACGGAATTTTTGTGTCTCTAAGCAGCACCGAGAGAACACATTTGCTGCCTTTTGGCAGTATTGGATCTGAACCATGTGAGTTGCTCAGTTTGAGGGGAAGGTGAGGTGTTCATGCTTCATGTACGCGGGCTTCCTGCCTGATTTTAGTTTGGGATGCTAGTGTGCCGTCTTAGAGACTAGAGTGTTTTGTCACCTCATAAAACAATTTTGCAAAAACAGACTAAAACTTCTTTGACATGGAGAGGCTACTCTCTTGCTCCCATGTCTGGGTATATTCTGTAGGGAGCTATAAGGCTCCCTTAAACCAGAACGTCTCCAACAGCTGCTGTGTCTGTGTTGTGTTTTGCGAAGAACAAAGAGTACAAATCTCTGCTGGAGAAGATGAGCAACCTGGAGATCACGTACAGTACAGAGACAGAGAAGCTGCGGAGTGATGTGGAGAGGCTTCGGATGAGTGAGGAGGAGGCCAAGAACGCGACCAACCGTGTCCTCAGCCTTCAGGATGAGATTGCCAAACTCCAGAAGGAGCTGCACCAAACTCAGTCTGAGAAGAAGACCATTGAGGAATGGGCAGATAAATACAAACACGAGACTGAGCAGGCAAGTACCCGCTCTCAGATGCATGAGAAGATTTTCTCGATTGCTTCAGTTGTGTGGCTGATATTTTTACGGTACTTTTTAAAGCCTAAATAGGCTTACTACTTAAATAACGACACCTATGGTAGAAGAATACATTAAATCTATATATTGTATGTAAATATATAAATTCAATCTATTAAGATTTTGATATTGAAAGTACTTGCAAATCCAAATACTTAAGCTTCCTCAAGTAGTCAGAAATAGCCCATTCATCAAAAGAAATCATTTTACCTAGCTAGAGAGTGTAATCACATAGATACCAGAAATCTGTCCCCTACACAGTATTCAAAAGTACCTATTTATATCTTTCGTAATTTAAACAATTAGCCTATTAAGCACATGTATGTGTGCACAGTCTAGTTCAACAGGTTTTGATTAATCCCTTCGCTTTGCTTTAGCTATGAACATATCAAAACAGGTTGTTTCCTGTCAAGGTTACTTCCTGACAACAGGGCAGGCTTCCAATACTGGAATTCCAGTATTCCCTCCTTCTGTGGTGCTGCAGTGATTCCATTGTTCTGTGGTGCTGCAGCTAAGCAAAGTGACCGTGTAGTAACCGTTCTCAGAGACAAATGAGTAACTAGCAAACCTGGGTACAGTTAAAATGGCACAACCTTTGGGCAGAAGCAAGATTAGTTAGATTGTGGGGTTACGCGATGCAACAGACCTACCAAATTGGTTCCTATTTTAGGAATATTTCTATTTGGAGGAATAAATTACATCTTTGGGATGTTACTGAAAAATATTATGGCATGGGGGAGTGGTTCAAGGCAGTTTTGGTGCCTGATCAGAAATAGAGTGCAGAACATAGAGGGGAATCTGCAGTGGGACAATTTAAGAAATTAATTTGGGAAATTAAGATGTCATTACTTAATCCACTGATTTCATTCTCTGAAGAAATTTTTAAGTATTTGAACTCTTACACAGCAAGGATGTAGTTGCTGTTAGAGCTACTGCTGAGAGATGAACTACATTCCAACTCAAATATTTTATTATCTCTGTAGCTGGTATCAGAGCTGAAAGAGCAGAACACATTACTGAAAACAGAGAAGGACGAGCTGAACAGCCGCATCCATGACCAAGCGAAGGAAATAACAGGTTGACTCTGTTCTCTTCACTCAAGTTTTCTACTTTATGTTAACTCATAAAGCAGCACTCTACTGCATAGATTGGGCTAATTTGTCTTAATTTGCATTCCTTCTAAGTTTAATCTTTTCTTTGTTTTAAGAACTTGCAAGCATGAGAATTATTTACTGTTTGTGTTTCCATGAAATCCTAAGGACTCAAGGTCTTTTTGTTGAGATGACTGTTAGAAAGTGTTTCACTTTTAAAAATCAGGATCCAGTATTTAATACAATTAATCTGCTGCAGCTCTGCTGGCTGCTGTGACTATGTAGACAGCAGCCAGAAAAGCTTAACTCTAGAGGCAGCTGTGGTGAGGAAGGTCCGTGTGCTTGAGGTGTAGAACATCTCACATTTTGCTTTTTACAAAATGCAGCACTGGACTAATGCTCCTTCCTCCTGGAATTACTAATGCAAGGTATTAGCAGAATAACTAACTTGACCAAGTGAACCCTTCTGTGGTTACTACAAAAATGCTTTGGTCCTTCATGTATTTGGCTTAATGTTTGCCTACAGAGGCACAAATACCACACACTGGCTTCGAGCAGCCGTTTCACCATCCGTGTCCCGGTGCAGACACATGCCTGTACCTCCAGGATGGATGCACTGCCTGGTAGGTGGAAGTGGAGTTCTCACTTTGGATTCCTGTTGTCTGTGGCAGAGACGATGGAGAAGAAGCTGATGGAGGAAACGAAACAGCTAGAGCTAGATCTGAACGATGAACGGCTACGGTACCAGAACCTGCTGAATGAGTTCAGCCGTTTAGAGGAGCGGTATGATGATCTCAAGGATGAAATGAACTTAATGGTGGTAAGTTGCTGAACACCTGAGAAATCAAAAGCTGTTCACAAATGTGTTTGAGCAGAAATGTGGTGTTAGTAACTGATTCTTCTGTCAGCTCTGTGGTGGTGACTTGTACCCAAGAAGAGAATTTGTCCTCTTAAATATTGATTAATTAAATTAGTTCAGGCAAAACAAATGCATTTCAAATTTAAATGGGGCAGAGTTTGTGGGATTTTTTTTTTTTTTTTTTCATTTTTGTGGAGAAGACTAGATTTCTGTTATAACTTTGCTAGTGGTATTGCACGTGCCTCCCACCCTTGTATTTCCCTGAAGTTATTCACATGTGCTAGGGTTGTTTGTACCACATTCATCCAGTGTTAAATTTTAAGTACTTACAGGAATATTTTATGTGGCAGGAGGAAAAAATATTCCTCAATACAATGTTAGGGAAGTCAATACAATGTCTGGGAAGTTAGAGACTTGCTGCCTGTGCTTCCTGTAAACCAAGCTTTTTTTTTTTCCCCACAAAATGCTGTGTTGTGTTCGATTTTGCTTTCTGCAGCAATACTTGGTGTTGTAAATCTGATCTTTCTCCATAGATTTGATTGTGAGCTATGTCTCGTAGCCTTTAGGTAGCATGAGAGACCAGAATCCAAAATCTTCTCTTACAAATTTTGATAACTGTGAAATAACACCAAATATTACAAGCTAAATTATAGGTTGTGAAGAGACAAGGAAAAGCATACACTGGTATTGATTTGTTTCATTTGCACTCCAGAACATCCCCAAGCCTGGACACAAAAGAACAGATTCGACTCACAGTAGCAATGAATCTGAATATACCTTTAGCTCTGAGATCACAGAAGCGGAAGATTTACCATTGAGAATGGAGGTAATGTTAAAAAATTCACACATCTTTTCATTGATCGGTGGTTGAACTGATTTCTCTCTTTTCTTTCCTATATGCTTGTGAACACCATATCCTTATAGTGAGATATCTAGGGCTTTTATCCAACTTCTTCCATTTCCCTTTGAAAACAGCTCATTCTTCTCTAGTTAGCTGTGGTCCTATGTAAAAAGACTTTGTGAAAGTATGCTTTGAATTCTTCTGTGTTACAGTAAACATAGGCTAGATACTTGGCCATCCAGTTGATTTGTATCTGCAAAAAAATTTGCTTGCCAATCTCTGCAAACACAATCACTTTTTCAGCATCAAGTGGGAATTAAGAAAACCAGTGAGACTCCCTGAGAAATCTCTGTACTGTATATTCAGGGATTCCAAGCAACAAGGTAGCTAGCCATGGTCCTAGGGCTACATGGATGAGTTCTCTGCCAGGGATGAGAACCTCACTTTGATTCATTTTTCCTTTATTTCATAGAGACAAATAAAACTCTGAGAATGTACTATCCCTTTGCACATGCAGTGATACAAATCACAAGGAATTAAAAAATGTTCAGAAAGATGACTCTCTCGATTCAGCTAATGAATAATAATCATGAATAATTTGTGATGCAACTCCAAGCCATTCTTAGTGTTTTCCAAGGTAACTCTCCGTTTTGGCCCCTCCCAAGGAGATGGCACTGCTAACACAGCAGAGAGCCCTCAGGGTGGGGGTCTGACCGTGCTTGGCAACTTCTGTACATTCCAGAGATCTTCTTAGCTGTGAGCCACTGCACAGCTTGCTCCCTTTGCCTTCCATCTGGCTTAGAGATCTCCACAGCTGCTTTTTACAGGCTATCATTACTGTTTTTGAAAGCCTCCACCGAAAATCATTTTCTCCTGTGGGTGCAAATACCCTGATGCATTGATACTGACATGTACCCCATGTGGACTCTTCCATAATTGGCCTTCCCACTTGTATTTTTCACCTTGCACAGTTATTTCAGAAAAATGTTCTTGCCTTTATGGATAAGCAGGAAAAAGACAGTGCAACTACATGTGATTGGATTTCACATATGAGCCAAATGTCATCTTTTCCTTTAGCTGACAGCCTTCCTGAATTGCTGTTCTAGAGCCAGTTTTGGTTTTTAGAATATAAACTAAAAAAAAATAACTCACACAAAAATGTGAATAAGCACAGCACTGAGAAGATTAAATTTGTATTTTTTTAACCCCTTAAGATTTCAAACTCCAGCTTGACTTGACTAACAATATAGATGAATGATACAAAACCACATTAAAAAATGAGGTCCATCTCAATGTGAACCAGTAAAGCCAGAAAACTTGAAGTCTGTTTTCTTTTTCCTGAGCTGTTGGTGTGGTTTATGACTCTTTCCCTCAACAGTAAAAGGAGATGAAGTGGAAATAGCTGTGCTTACTTGTCCTCTACAGTCATTAATATTAATTTTATAGTTCCTTTTCTAGGCTTCAAAATTTTATGGTGCGCTTCAGAGTAAATGCTTTGATCTTCTTGCTACATAAAGTACAAAGTGGCTGATGGACAATTTCTGATGCATCTTCAGATTACAAACACTGTAATCTTGCCCAGAAAATTTCCTTGCCCAGAAAAAGCTAGTGAATTAGGCTCAGAACAGGCTTTATAATTAGCATAATAAAATGAAAAAGGCATAAAATACATCTTCTAGTACCAGTTTATGTCACATCCCACTAAATTAACCTGTAAATCTACAGTCAGCAGAATAATTTCTCTGTAGCTGGTGAATTTACTATAGAAACAATTCAAAACCAGAAAAAGAAAGTGCCTGTATTTACGGTTGTTTCCAGGTGAGTCTAACCACAGACTTTTTTTTTCTCCTTTCTCCTTCCAAACAAGTAAGAATAAAAGGTATGCTTAACTATAGACCTCCTGTCTGCTAGGTAGTCTCTAGTGCTTTCTTTTGCTAGACTTTAGGCTTAGATAAGTTTTATACTAATAGATCCTTTTTTAAAATAACATTTGACAGCTGATTAAGTATTTTAGATGCTAATAGCCAACTCTCAGAATCAAATAACATTTCTGTGTTCCTCTCTTTGCCCAGTCTGTTTCCCGTCTCTACTCACTGTAGCGCTTCCTTGTGATGTGGGAAGGGAACACCTCTGGACTTCCTTCTGTTCTTTCTAAAGCAGGAACCCAGTGAGAAGAAGGCACCGTTGGATATGTCTCTGTTCCTCAAGCTGCAAAAACGGGTTACCGAGCTGGAGCAAGAAAAGCAATTCCTGCAGGATGAACTGGACAGAAAGGAAGAACAGGCTCTCCGTGCTAAAGCTAAGGTGGACTCCTTCTAGCTGATCAAATGCTGACGCCAGAGTATTCCTTCTTGTGAAATAGTGCCTGTGTGAATGCTGACTGGCTTTTATTAAATCCGTATCTTCCTGTAGTACTTGCTGTATTTAATAACAAGTTTTATGCCTAGTGCTTTGTACTAGGGCCTGGCTATTTAGTTTTCCAAGGCTTCCATCAGATCCTCTGATGGAAATTAGCAGGAAGAAAAGGTGCTTGGGAGTTTGCCTAATAAAAAAAAAAGAGACTGTTTTATTAAAGAATAGAAATGTAGAAATCTATTTAAATGATGGAGACAGTGAGTAATTGTTCATTTTAGGCAGAATAACAAGTGTTTCAACCAGGATGCAGAGCCAGAGTGCTGGGGTTAGACATATTTAGCAGGTTTTATTTGAAACTCTTCTCCGATTTGATCTCCTTAAGTACTTATAAAAGTACGACACCAGTTTTGGGAATGCTTTCTTATTGCTCTTCCACCAGTGAATTTATTTAGCCTCTTGGTGTTTATCCCGCTTTGTTTTATTACCTGTGGCAGTAGTGTGATTTGTGTGTGATTTTATTTATATTAACCAATAATGTGTTGTAAACTCGTAAGTAAACGGAAGGAGAAAATGCCACTATTCAAACTAAAACACTCAGCAGTAGCAGAATGAGTGTTTACCAATTCTATAGGAAAATAATTTCAGCTTTCTTTCCTTTTCTTGCCTCAACTAAATCACGCTTTTCTGTATTCTTCGTAGGAGGAGGAAAGGCCTCCAATAAGAGGTGCCGAGCTGGAGTACGAGTCACTCAAGGTAATTCAAAAAAGGAGGTTTCTGTTATTTTCTAGTGTGAATATTGCCATCAATTATATGTGCTAGCATAGAAAATTACATCAGCCCTCCTGTTTCAGAGTGTTAGCTGGAGAAACTAGAAAATTGCCCAGCAATCATTTCGTTGTAGGATTGCCCTTTTTGAGGTGTAGAATGTGTGGCTGGGGCTGCAGAACAAAAAGATCCCCTAGAAAGGGGTGTTCTCTGTTGAATCACTTAGTACAGCTTGCATGTTAATTTGAGCAAAAAATACAGTGATAAATGTAGCCAGTTTTTTTCCACACACATTATTTAAATTAATGCCTGCCTTAGACCACTAAAGCTAAAAGTATTTCCTAATATCACTGAATGATGCAGAATCTTCTTAGCCTGCTGACGGCTATTTGTTGTGAACGTTTCTGTTAAAGGAAGAATAAAAGCAAAAAAAGATTTTCCCATCAAATCTGTACAATTCAGGTATATGTGCTCTGCCATGTGCTTCAGACAAAGCTTAGCCCTGTCAGTGAAATACTGCCAGGCCATGTTCACTGTTGGCTAGGGGATTTGGGAGAGGTTGGCTGATTTGTTTGCAGTGTCCTGGTTTGAGCAGGACCGATTCTGTTCAGTGACGTTACTTTTCAGCTCAGTCTGTTCTATGAGGCTGCACTTTCTGAAGTTGGGAGCATGTTTTTCCAGACAGTGTCTGCTAATACAAGTGATAATGCCTGATGTTTACAGTTATGCACAAGGACTGGTTTGCAGGAAGGCTCTTGCTTATACTTGCTCCTTTAGTGACCAAGGTCACTGCTAGATCTTGTGTGCTGTAAGTAGTGGACAGGACAGGTGACCGAAAACCGACCAACAAAGTTTTCCATTCCACTGAACGTCATCTTCAATATAAAGCTGAGGGATCACGGGGCTCAAGCCCTCTTCTTCAGTGGCTGTTGTCTGAGGAGGACTCTGTCCATTCTTTTGCCTTAAATCGCAATCCATGAATCTCAGAATCCAGTTCCCGAATCCAACTCCTGTATCTGGTTCCTGTCTGCCAGAGAGTCAGTCTGGGACCTTCCCGGTGCCTGCCTGCTCTGCAGCATTACTGTGATTACTGTTGAGGGCTTGGGCTTGATATTGGTCTTGTATATATTTCATTGTTTTCTTATTAGTATTATTATCTTGTTGTGGTTACTGTTTCATTAAAGCTGTTTTAATTTTCTTTTCCAATCTTCCATTTTCTCTCCCTTGTTTCCTTTCCCTCCCTGTTTGGGAAGAGAGAGGGGTTAATAGAGAGCATCTCTCATTCTTCTAGTGGCCAGCCCAGCCCTAGCCCTTGACATGCCGCTTACTCATTGTTTTTACCATTTCTACCCATAGTTTTGTACCTGTGTTTTATAGGCATATTGGAATGCTGCTGAGCAGTGAAATTGTCCCTATTTCTTGTAGCGTCAAGAACTTGAATCTGAGAATAAAAAACTGAAGAATGAGTTGAATGAGCTGCAGAAGGCCCTCACAGAAACACGATCACCAGAGGTAACTGCTCCTGGTGCTCCTGCATATAAAGTCCTTCTGGATCAGCTGATTTCAGTCAGTGAAGAGCTTGAAGTACGCAAGGAAGAAGTGCTCATCCTGAGGTCTCAGCTTGTTAGCCAGAAAGAGGCTATTCAACCTAAGGTAAATAATAGTCAGCAGGTGTATTGTCTAGTAAACTTACTTGCATCGTTGATGTGCTTTCTTTAATTTAACAGCATGCTTGAAAAGGCAGGAAGAAATGGTCTGGATTTGAGAGCCTTTCTAGGTGCAATCCATTGATCCTGCACAAATTGCAGCTCTCTGAATTGGGAGATCCTATTAATAAACCAATTTTGGATTTGTCTACTATCACTGATGGAAAGATACCATACTGATCACACCAGGCTGGCACATACCAGTGCTCTGGCCAGGATCTCCCCAGACTGCTTTAACAATGCAGAAATACTTCTCATTTGGAGAAGTGTCTTTGCTCTAGTGAGTATGTAGTTTGACTGGAAAATCTACACTAGTTCTTGAGGATTCTTTTTAATTAAATAGTTCAGTTGGAGGTACAAGGAACTATTCCTTCTAAATCTATGGGGGGTCATAGGTGATTGCAAATGAGTAACATTGCATAAAGATGACCTACGAAGATAGATTAATTCCATATTACTGCTTGATAGGTGCTGTGTGGTTTTGTTGAGAAGAATAGATTACAACCACTGAAACTCGTATCTTCAAAAAAAGCTCTAATTCTGATGAGATATGCAGGGAAGTAATAGCTTTGAAAATAAAGGTCATTCAGCCTGAAAAGGTATCACACAAATCCAGGAACTAGTAATTTCAACTGAACTGAGCTATCTAGTGTTTCATAACCGCAGCAAGGAGTGAACAGATATGTCATCTTTTCTTTGCTACTGCAAAGTTATGTTTGTATGTGCCCTAAATAAATTGAAAATCTGTGATGCATGAAAGTGTACATATCTTGTTTTAAATGATTTATTATAGATAGAAAAAGAATTGAGTTTTCTGTAACATTTAGAATACTATAAATAAATACTTGAATACTAAATCCTTGAATAGCTCATTCTCAGCGATGGTGAGATGCACGTCATGTTTTTACAGCAGGTGTGAGTATAAGGGAAATATGAAGGTGAGCTGTGGGATGGCAAACAGCCAGTTTGCAGAAGGCTTCTGCTTCTTAGGTTGGACAGCTGCAGCACACACAGATTTTTTTTTTTTAATGATTTGTTTTTCTTCTTTCTTGCCTACCAATCTGATTGCCAGGAGGATAAGGTATACATTTTCTTCTACAGTTATGAAACATAACTCTCAAATGCTAAAAAGAACCTCAGCCATGCTTGATCTGTCATTTCACTGCCTCTCATAAGTAACATATGTGTATTTGAAGTTGTTCTTACACTTTGTTGTTGCAAAACCTTTCTCATTATCTGATGTCCCCCATGTCTCCATCTTTCTGCTCTGCGCAAAGGAACAAATTATTTTGAAACAAGCAGGTTTAAAATTTTGAACTGTTGGTTTATGGTAACCTGAACATGAAAGGAAAGATTCAGGAATTGATCTAGTCAGCCCAATCAAATTTATCATGCTGAATGTGTTTGGAGAGTAAGAGTAGCACTGTAATTCAGGAACGAGATCTCTGTTAACCTGCAAAATCCATAGATGTCTTCCCATCAGCAGAAAAATGATAAATATGTCAGACTGCTAAAATTTTATAAATTGGCAGATGAGACACAGTTTTATTGTGTAATAAAATAATAGAAAAAAATCACAAAAATCTCATGAGGATGTTGGGAATAATTCTTTGAGGACCTTATATATTGTATTGGTTTTCTTATTAGATAATATGAGCCATACTAGGCATAGAGACCTAGGCTCTGAAATTTATGTACACAGAGTTGTTATTGTAAGTACTTTGCAAAATTTTACTTGGGAAGACAGGAGTTGATTGTTTTGAAAGTCAAAAAAATAAAAAGTCAGAATTCCATCTCCTGTGTTCATCGGAGTCCTGTGATTCCACTGTAATTATTCCACAACGAGTCAGATCAGACTGGCCCAGGTGACTGTAAACATCTGCTAAGTATTCTAAGTTTGACTTAAAAGTTTTTGCTGAACTAAAAAAGCAAAAGTGCCACAGGAAACATTAAAATCTGAAAAAACATGGTATTGTGATACCTGACTTAAAAAATCTCAAGCCCTTGTAAATTACTTCCTGCTTTGCCAGAGTACTTAAAATATATGAAGTGAGGAACAGGCTTTATTTATGAGCGTTTGAAGACTACATGTAATGCTGTATTTAAGACATTAACAGAATTAAGCTTGCAAAATTATGCTTCTTTAGTTTCAATATTAACAGCCGTTCTTGGTCATTTGAAATAAGATGCAAATTCGTCATCTCATGAAATTTTATTTTGTTCCTTTTACATGATGAACAAATGACAAGAGGTTAACCCATGCACCCGCTTATTAGACAGAATATTTGACCATGTTGCATGCTTTCATTTTAAAAGATAGACCAAATGAGTCTAGAAATTACGGACCAACCTCCTGCTCATGTACCAATGCTAATTTTAATGTCTCTACTCAAGGATGAGTGCCATGTGGGTAAAGTGATGAAAACATGGATTCAAAGAGCAATCACATTGTTAAATTTACCCTCAAAATACATCGTTCTATTTCCAGAATACCATGACAGATGCTACAATCCTCTTGGAGGACGTACAGAAGATGAAAGACAAGGGAGAAATTGCACAGGCATATATTGGACTGAAGGAAACAAACAGGTACAAGTTCTCTTTCTTCTATCTATGATAATTTGGGGTCTGCTGTGATGCACTCCATTTATTATAGTCATTAATTCCATCCATGTAAATCTAGATACTGCGAGAACTCTTATAGTTGGGGTTATAATTTGATTTGGTTAGTAAAATAGCGATTTTTAATATGCAATATTTTAAAGGATTTGGGAACAATGAGGAAATGCAAAATTGAGCTTCCTGGATTTACATCATCTTAGCCTTTAATTTCTCAAACTGGGTGCCATTGCTCATGCTGGTTTGTTAGCCTCTCTCCAGTAGTCTGTTGTAATATATCTATTGTAACACCATGAAATGCTGTAACCAGTTGGGCTAACACCAAGAACTGAATTTCGTCATTATGAAGAAATAGCAAATTAACTTCTCTTGTTTATTCGTAAGTTGTTCTAGAGCATTTATTTTTGTCATTTGTAGTTACTATAATTTAGTGTGCAATGTCCTTAACATGTCATCTCATCACCATCACGTATCTCTCTTGTATTTTTTTAAACACTTTTCTTGAAAGGCAATCTCCTCAGGACTATCATATGCTGAATGAGGACGGAGAACTTTGGCTGGTTTATGAAGGGTTAAAACAAGCCAACAGGTTACCAGACTTCTCAGAATGGCTTTTTTCTTCATTTGCATCTTCCTTTCTAGCTAACTGTGCCCCTTGCTATGGGTTTGCTTTAGCTACAGTGTTTCTATTGCTTTAATGATAGAAAAAAATGTATCACAAATTATACGAATTCAAGAGTGTCCTCAAAGTTACTCCCCAAACGTTTCTACTCATCAAGTTTTATCATCTAAAAAGTTAACTAATAAATAATTTATAAAAATACTTGCACAAAAATAGACTGTCAAATACCAGAAATTCCACAAATGGAAAAGACTTGCAGCTATGTATTATTTGTCATCCTTTTCATCAGGTATCAAAATTAATGTCCCTTACAGTTTTTCAGCTTAAAGAACTGCAGTCATCTTAGTAATGATAAAACTATTGTTTGAGTAGTTTCAGCATACTCTTTAACTTTCAAATAGTTATGGATCTTTACTCTGTCGTGACTTAAATTCAGTAAACTGAAGATTCTTGTTCCATGTCTCTCCATGCCAAACTGATAATAACCATCCAACAGAAGTAATATTTAGTTCATCGCGGCGCGGTTCAAGCCTCAGCGCAGTCGCTGCAGGAAGCTGCACACTGGCCCTGTAACGGGCGACATTCGCCTCATTAGGAAATGCAGTTCTGGCTCAGTTTGCACACCTGGGCTCCCTATCCGTAGTGTCCCAGGCTTCCAAAGGGTTCCTAGTCCTGCATGGGCAGCTAATTCAGTAGATCAGCAGCGCTGGTCTTCTTTGTTGTACACCTTTGTTAGCCGTAACTACAGAAGAAGGTATTTTGCAATGGATGCTACTAACTAAAGTCTTTCCTTTTCTTGTGCTAACGCATTCTGCCCGTAACATTGTTTTGTGAGCTGTGAAGACCTAACTTAGAGCAAGCGTTCCACAGAGCAGGACATGAGCGTTTGCTTTGCGCCTCCTGTTTCTTGTCCTAGCTCTGTAGAGACAAGAAGGTTTCCTTTAAGTGGCAGAGCCCTGCAGGTAAATGACTATTTGCCCTTGCGTGCTTGATCAGTCTAGTTACTAATAAATGCACCTGCCTCATGCATATTTAAACCCTGAAAGGTTGTCTAATTGGACACTAGTAGTCACTAGTAATGTCATTTCCCGTGTGTATATGTACAAAGTGTGAGTCAGAGCGCCTGGACAGTGCCTGGCAAGCGGGGGCAGATCCCCGCGGCGCTGCTCGGAAGGAGGCTGGTATGTGTTAGCCCCATTTCACGCGGGAAGAATTTTCCCCCAAGGGGAAAGAGCGAGTCAGTGGTGAGGATAAAATATCGCTCCTGGATCCCAGTCCTGAGTTTGGTTCTGCTGTTACCCTTTTGTGCACTAATGACAACCCTCTCCAAAATTTTAGTTTTAATGTAAGAATAAAGATTATTTATGTGCATTTGCAATTAAATAGTTGCTGACTGAACAGAGTTAACTCCAAAAAGATTTTCCTTTAATACTGCAGGGTTCTAGCTTAAGAGAACACAATGTCATCTTCATCTTACAGGGTTTGGTAGATTTGCTTAGAGGTAAAACCTCTTTAAAGCCCCTTGAAAAGCAGTGACAATCTCTCAAGACATAGCAGTACATTTATGGCTGCGTGTTCTCAGCGGCACCATACCCAATATGTGTCAACCACAGAGGAAATGCAAAACAGTGTCACAATTAGTTTGTCTCCACTTTTTGCTCTTGCAAGCCTAATTTAATTAGAAGGCATACTGAAGGGTTTAAAGAGTACTCTGCCTTTTTCATTTTCCTTTGCAAGCCATGCCTAATTGTTCCTGAGCGGCAACTAAAGCTTTACACTCCCTCTGAGAATCAGGGATGTAACTTTCTTAAGTGCGCTCACCCAACTGTTGCTCCACTTCTTTAGGTTGCTGGAGTCACAGCTTCAGTCGCAGAAGAAGAGCCACGAGAACGAACTGGAGTCACTGCGAGGTGAGATCCAGAGTCTGAAGGAAGAAAACAACCGGCAGCAGCAGCTCCTGGCACAGAACCTGCAGCTGCCTCCCGAGGCACGCATCGAAGCCAGTCTGCAGCATGAGATCACCCGCCTGACCAACGAGAACTTGGTAAGGGAAACGGTGCTGCAGCAGCAGGCACGGGCGCTTACTTGCTGTGCCTGGAAGTTCTCAGCAGGCTTCAGATTGCAACCCCCTGCAAAAACTGGTATGAGCGCAGGGCGGTTTTTTGGTAGGTCAGCTAATGGGAGAGAGACTTAGGACTGCTGATGAAATAATAATATTTCAGGGAATTTACTTGAAGTTTGTGGCATGGAGAGAGAGCTCTTGAATCCTAGCTGTCAGCTGATGAGTTTAATCGTCACTAAATAGAATGCTGATATCCAGGGAACTCATAAAAAATATTAGTGCCGAGTAGTGCTGTTTCCTCTGAAATATATTGATTTGTTTTGTTGAAAAACTTTAATGTAGTTCTTCAATTATTCAATGGCACTTTTCCTTCCATTTCCCTCCTCCCTGCCTGAAGCAGGGAAGAAATAGTTCCAGAAAGAGAAACTTGGTTAGAAATCACTTAGCTAACAACTGGGTACTCCTTGTTTATTGCATGTTTTCTTGTATGGAGGGAAGATCAGGTGAAACTCCTTGCCTTTCCCCACAAAGGAGTATGTTCACCATGTGCAGACCAGTTTGTTTCTGGGGAAATTTTCTGAAGAGGACTGTGGTGAAATATTGTTGGCTTGTGACTGTTTCTTGGTAAAGGGAACCATGCTACTTCAGAAAGAAAAGTCCTTGCTCCGAGTGAATTGTTTCTTTTAGAAGCCAAGGTGTGGTCTTCCCGCTTATGTGTGTTACAGAAGTTATTGGGCTCTTGTCCTACTGCAAGTGGTTTTGAGGAAAGCATTAGATAATTCAGGTAATAGATGTTGGAAAACTGATTAAAAATACAAGTTTGCTTCAGCTGCAGCTGACTCCCACGAGCAAAGGTAAATGGTGAATGTTTCCCTCTCTGACAGCTGGCTCCTGCTGCTTCCTCCTATGTTACAATTTAGCCTTTTTTTCCTCCCAGAGACCTACTCATCACACTCTGTGTTCCCAAGACAACACACAGTCATGTAATTACATCCCAGAGGAGTTATCTTTATTTTCAAATACAGTGAATGTTATTTTACTTGTTAAATATATACTCTTACCCTAGTATTTCACTTTTGATGTTTGAGTGTTGCAAGTCCACTCCAAGTCGGATATATGCTTCCTTTTGACTCCTAGCCCTAGAGTGGAAATAATTCACAGGCTTTGCAGGTGTGATACTAGAATTGCAGTATTCACTGCAATCCCATGTTGATTAGCATAAGAAAATGGCCTGTCTGGGTTCTCACAAAGGTTATATTCCAGGCTTTCACGGTAAGAAGATCTGACTGTTCTGCAACTCATCTACATCAGCTACTTTCTCAGAGCGGCTGGCATGAACACCGCAGCTAAGGACTAGGCTACTAAAAATCAGAGATTCTTCATCTTGTTTTAATCTGGTTTAATTTATATAGTGCTTCCTGAAGTATCAGTGTCCTAAGGGAGGGGGAAAAACAATCCTGTACCTGTTTTTACAGTTTTATGAGGAGTTGTATGCAGATGATCCCAAGAAGTATCAATCGTACCGGATTTCACTTTACAAACGGATGATTGTATGTAGATCACGTGAATCCTGTTTCTTTGTTGTCTCGTTCGCTATTTCTGGAGCACTAATTGAAAAGCAGGCTGCCTCCCTTTCTCTTTTTCAAAGGAAATCCCCTGCAGAGAGCTTCACAACGCCAATTACTTCCCTCACTGCTTTTTTGTTAGTCTCAGTGTCCTCTGTGTAACCTGTTTGATGCAGTTTTGTTACTAATCAAAGTCTCGCACTGTAAGCAAAGCAGTTTCTTTTTACATGCTACATAATAGTGTCCCGAAAAAGAGGTACGTGATGCAAAAGATGCTCAATTTTCAGAGCCACTCCTTGCTTTAAAACTTTGATACATTTAAATTCAGTTCAGAAAAATAAAGGCCTGATCATACAGATACTTAGGAAGGTGAATAATGCCTGCAATCCCGTCATAGCCTGAATTTGCTCATTGATCTCTTTACAGTGCTGGCATCTGGAATGAGTAAGTAGATCAGAATCAAAATGCATGACCTTTTAATACTTTTCGAAAAATGCAAAATATGAAGGGTAAAATTGGAAATTATGTTTCCATTATAATTAAAGATAGCACTATAGCTAAGCTTGAAAGAATATAATTTATGAGATTCTGAATCTTAATGAGATATGAAATCTACTCCATATTTTTAGAAGCACCATAGAAAGAACTTTATTCCTCCTCATGTATTTGTTGCTCCGAAATTATATCCCTTCACTGATATATCTGAAACAGTCTGTTGGACTTATATGTATGGTTTTTATTGATTTCAGGAGAAATTATGTACTGCATTATTAACAAGATTCCTGTTGTAAAATTGCACACTGCTCCAACTGTGAAGCACGGCCTTGATTCTCTTCTTTCAGCAGGCCTAATATCTTACTGCTCAAGTATATTGCATTAGGCTGTAAATTCTTTACTACACGATTAATTACAGTTTATGCTTAATTCTAAGTTGTTGCCCATGCTGCACTAATATTTTCAATACTTCAGAAAAGGTGTAGTTTCCCAGATAATGCTTTTGATGTAGGGACCTCATGGTCCCTTGCGTTCTTACCAGCGCTGTGAAGAATCACACTTAGTAAACGGCATTTTTGTTTTAAGCTGCATTCAGACCCGTAACCTGGAATAACTTTCAGATTTTGGGGGCTTGAGGTTTTGCTTCGTTTAAAAGGACTTTCCCTTTTTTAATTACATGATTATTTCATGAATGCAGTACCATAATCACAGAATTATTCAAAGCTAGTTTTCTGGGGAGTGCTCCTTTGAATGAAAAATACAAGTTTATTGCATGAGTAAGACTTTAGATGCTAGTTATTATTCAGAATAAAAAGACCCAAGACATCAGCCTCAGTGTAAGGAAATGTGATGACAGCAAGCAACAGGGAAATGGCAGACCATCATAGAACATATTTTGTTTGGATGTTTGATTTTGGTAGATTTGAATGCAAGTTGTTGTCTTTCTGCAGATCTCTCTCTTACCGCCTTATAAAATGGATAGGGCTGAATAACAAGTCAGTCCTGAAGGCATGAATAAATGATGTGGAAATACAGGCTAGATGTTAAATAATAAAGAAAATTATTTCTGCGAGGCATTTGGAAGAGCAAAGAGAAAACATTAGGGAGATGTGTTTGCAGCAAAATGTCTTCTGCTGTAAGAACTGACCTAGTTCTGAGTGTCCGCAGAATATACCTCCCTAAAAGCTTTGCCTTTGTTGTGCTGCACAAAACTTAATAATATTTGCAATATTTGGCTTGTGTTCTAGGCAGTGTACCAGCTTGCAAACCGCAGCCAGAGGATGGCACCACTGTTCAGCTTTCCTCACCGCCTTGTAATTCTAACAGCACTGATTTTGTCTCTGTCACACCTTAAGGGATTTTTCTCCTGTCTTCACCTTTCTCTCATTTTAATTTACAGGATTTAATGGAGCAGCTAGAAAAGCAAGACAAAACTGTTCGCAAGCTAAAGAAACAGTTGAAAGTATTTGCCAAGAAGATCGGTGAACTTGAAGGTACTTCTGTATTTTCAGAGAAAGATTTTGCTTTACTTTTTGTGATCTCATTGTCATCATATCCATCTGTTTTAGTAGTCAGGAGGGCATGAGGTCTTCAGTAGCATTAACCTTGGTTAATTCACTCCAGAAACAGGAGGTACTCTTGGAGCTCCTTTATAAACCTTTAGAAGATTTGTAATATTTTGAAATAAGGAGTAAAGGAGATTGATGTTTCTCTGAAGGAAGAAACCATTTGAACATAAAAGAATATTACCTGGGCTGTTTGTGTACTCAGAAACAGTATCTGGTTTTGTCAAGAGAAAAGCAATACTAAATATGAACCAGGCAGAAGTAATTTACGCAGTTTTCCTTTGAATGTGAATTTCAATATGACTGGAGCCACGAATGTCTTTGTCCGCCTGAGGTTTCCCTTCGGAGCTGCTGGCGAAACTCGAATACGAGAACACAGAGATACGGACTAAGCTAATTTTGTTTTTATGAGCGTCAGTGTGAGTTGCCTTAGGATATTAGGACTGGTGAGACTGAGAGCTTGTTATATCTGCAAAGTAAAGTAATTTTAATTGCTTAAAGCAATTAATAATGTTACAAAGATGAAGCATAGATTTGTTTTTAAATAATCCTGGACCTAACCTTTCAAAACCTTTCAGAAGTTTTGTATGGTCATTTGTGTTTTCCATAAACAAGCTTACTGCTTAATGAGTTGTTTTATTGAGTACTAAGGCTGTGTAGTCTTCAGTGTTGCAGCATTTTGAAAGAACAGTGACACCAAGTTAAACCTGGATTAGCAGGAGTATAATATCCATTAATTAGTGAGAGCTCTCCTTGAGTTCCAGTTTGGATTTCTGCATTTTCTGTCCCATTTGACAGGAGCACACATTTAGCACAGTTCCAGGATGCACAGTAGGTTGTAGCGTGCAGCTGGGAGGGTTGTGAGAAGATGACATAGTTTCCATGGGATGAAGCTGAGTTCTGCTTCTCAGAAACAAACATGCAGCCTAATCAGGTGGAGTGTAGGTGTTGAATGTGATGCTGTGAGACGCTGTATGCAACAAGGTGGATATTTCATGCATCCTTTTGAAGCGTTACTCAAACGACGTGTGTTTTATTGCTTGGATACTACTTGTGGACAAGATCACAGTAGTATTCATGCACAATACAGATTGGGAAAATGCTTCTGAAAATCTAGTTTTGTCTGTGTTTATTACCTAATTAACTTAGAAAGGTGTAGCAGGTCTTGCTGGGATGGAGGTAACTTTCTTCATAGCAGCCTGCGTGATGCTGTGTTTTGGATTTGTGGCTACAGCGGTGTCGGTAAACACTCATGTTTTGGCTGTTGCTGAATAGAGCTTCCAAAGTGTTGAGGTTTTCTCTTTCTTCCTGCTCCAGCCCCTCAGTAAGCTGGGGGCCAGGAGGGCACATGGACACACAGCTGAGACAGCTGACCCAAGGTGGCCAAAGGAATGTTCCATATTTCATAGCACGGAACATCAGGAGCCAGAAGAGGGGCTTTTTTCATACAAGGAAGCTGTTGCTTGGAGGCTGGCTGGGCATCGGTCCCGCTGTGGGAAGTCATGAGTGATTGCCTTTGCTTTGCTCCCCTCTCTTGCCCTGCTTCACTTATTAAACCATCTTGATCTTGACACACAAGTTTTCTCACTTTTGCTCTTAATATTCTCTCCCCTGTCCTGCTGGAGCCAGTGTGGGTGCTTGGCTGCCCGTCGAGATAAACCTGCCACAACAGGCAACAAAGATCAAGCTTGAAAAAAATAGTCATTCTGCAGGACAGTTAACAGTTCCCCTTGCAGTATTAATCTGGGATTGAGTGAATAATGGCTGTCGCTTCACCTTTGTGCTTTTATGTGATAAAATCCAGGAAAACAGTTTGTATTAATGTATGTTATTCACACACTTCCACTCTTCAAAGGAGGAATGCCACCCCAGGATACATTTATCTACAATCCTTCATTTTGTTTAATGGGGTTTTTGTTGATAAATGTTACCCTGAACCAAAGAAAAAATTTCTTACTTCTATATGCTGGCATTCTTCCTTAGGAATGTCATTGTTTCCTCTGGGATGTATTGGTTTCACTGGAAAATGTTAAATAATTCTTTTTAATTTCCCCTCTGAAGTGGGCCAGATGGAGAACATATCACCTGGACAAATCATTGATGAACCTATTCGTCCAGTTAACATTCCACGTAAAGAAAAGGACTTCCAAGGGATGTTAGAATATAAGAAGGAGGATGAACAAAAGCTTGTCAAGAATCTTATTTTAGGTAAGCATCTTTCGCACTTGCGACCTCCTCTGCTCCCACGCACTCTGGAAAATCATAGAATCATAGAATGGCTTAGGCTGGAAGGGACCTTAGAGATCATTTTACTCCAGCCTCCCTGAATGGACGATAAGAACACAGAATTTGCAGTATGAAATTAATCTCTTATTCTGGTTTTGATACTGTTAAATTTGTGTAAAATTCCTAAATGCCTATTGTAATCTAATCATCCTTTTTGGTGAGTATAGTACATATTAATGTGTCTGCATATTTTTTAGCAGGCAATTATGTTTTTCTATTCTGTTCTGGTATTTGACCAAGAAAGTGGCTCGTCTTAGTCTCAGTTTTGTTCTTGGTCTCTTTACTGGCCATATATAGGTATTTATGATTACCTGATAACATCTTCTAATGACTTTGCACTTAAAAAAACAACGCGTGTTTGTTTTTCCTAAGAGCTGAAACCACGTGGGGTAGCTGTCAACCTGATTCCAGGACTACCAGCATATATTCTCTTCATGTGTGTACGCCATGCGGATTACCTTAACGATGACCAAAAAGTGCGGTCACTGTTGACTTCCACAATCAATGGCATCAAAAAAGTGTTGAAGGTTAGTCTGTTTGGTTTAGAAAAACATCAACTTGAAATTTTCTTTTGATTTTATGTTAGAGGAGTGAGAAAAAGGATTTCAATGAATTATCTGTGGGTTTCTGCTCAGTAAACTCCTCCCACTGAAGTCACTGAAGACTTTTCAACAAATAACATTGATAGCATTTTATCCATGTAATACCATAGATGTATGGTATTACATGGAAGAAGAACTGTTATATGGAACTGTTACATGGAATACTTATACGGAAAAAGAACTACCTTCTTGTAATTTTGAGTAGTCTTCCTCCTCTGAAGCTATGCTTATAAAATTTTAAATGTAGTCAAAGTCTGCATGTCAAGTCTTTGTTGTTCTTCTCCAGAATGCTTAATTACAATGTTTCATTTGCAGTTTTGGTTCACAGATTGCCTCATTTGTTTCACCTACCGATTACACTGATGATGTTTCTTCCTAAAGTCTTCGCAGCGAGTTGGCTGGGAGCCTTTAGGCCAGGGGTATCTTTAGGGCATTATTAAGACATAAATACGCTTTATGCTTCATGGAGTTTTTTAGTTTTTAAATAAGATAGATGTGTTCAAAAGCCAACTATTTAATCTAGCTACATGTTTTAAAAAACATTTAGTAAACAGTCCTGCAGGAGCTTAGATATTCATAGAAATTTTTGGATGTTTTTAAGTTAATGGAGTGCATGCCATAGAGCTCTAGACATTTTCAGTAGTCATCACATACTAGATCTTGTGTTCCTTGGTGAGAAGGGTTTATTGTTTTGTTTTGTTTTCCATATCAATCTACCAAAATTGGTTATGACATGAGTGACATTCATCAGAACTGAATTGTTCTCTGCTCTTCCTGCTGGCTCTGCATCACTCCCGTCCTCCCTGTTGGGCTCTTCACAAGAGCTGTTGTGCCACGGAATGGATGTTTTGGGAATACAGTCATATTGCCCAGTGATTTATGCACACAGCAGTTAGGGTGGGTTTGTAAAACACAGACGGATGATATCTGGGGAGGAAATTCTTTTCTGAAGGTTCTTGAAAAACTACTACAGAAAACAGGGAGGGTATTTTGCCAAAAACCTTGTTTTTCTAATAATGCACTGAAATACCCTGAGGTTTTGCAAAGTGTCAGAATCCCACTAGCTACAAGAAAGTGGATTTTAAGTGTTTAATCATTTATCTAACACTTTATTATTTTATTCCTCCTATCAGTCTTTGCTGAAATGTGTTTGTTTTTACCTTCAGAAACGAGGAGATGACTTTGAAACAGTGTCCTTCTGGCTATCTAACACCTGCCGATTTTTGCACTGTTTGAAGCAATATAGTGGAGAGGAGGTAAGCAGTGTGCCTACTCTGCTTTCTTTTGCTCTATGATACTATTGTGAGCACTACTCTTTAATGAATTCCTGTAATATCTCAGATTCTAGTCAAAGTCTCTTAAAATGGCTGCACTTTTTGGGGATGATAGTGATGATGTAAGTGGAGAGCACAGGGAGATGAGATTTGAACCAGCTTCCCTTGATTGCAGGCTGGGCACCCAGAGGCTAAATGACACTGGGCTCCCCAAAGTGCCAACTCAGATTAAGAAGAAGAATCTGGCTGCCACCGTTAAGTTGCTGTGTAATGATCCACTACATTTCCTATTAAAAAGGCTTTATGAAGCCCTTAACCTTAGTATGGCTGGCCAATTTATGTTCGGAGGCTGTGCTATGCCAAATTCCTGTTTTCAAACCTACCTGGCTGTAAGTGGCTTGGGGAGAATGCCGGTGCTGGAGTGGGAGGCTGGCAGAGTTTGTTCCTGTGTCAGATACTTGAAGCACAAATCTCAATTGAAAAGAAAATCCTAGCATTAACCTCCATCAGAAGTTCAAAATTTTAGGTTTGAGCACCGGCAACTATTGTTTTGAAAGTATTATTTGTCATTGCATGAAGAAATACAAATACTGGGTTCGTGTCATGTTTTTGTATTCCATTGAAGCATTTGTTTCTTTTATTTTGTAAATTCAGGGTTTTATGAAGCATAATACACCTCGTCAAAATGAACACTGCCTCACCAATTTTGATTTAGCTGAATACAGACAAGTCCTGAGTGACTTGGCTATTCAGATCTACCAACAACTTGTCCGAGTGTTGGAAAACATTCTGCAACCCATGATTGGTAAGGCAAAGTTGAATTCCTTAAACTTCACACCATATTACCAAAAAGGAAAATAGTGATGGTGGTAATATGCTATATCTTCTATTTCTTCCTAACCCATGGAGTTTCATTAATAGTTCTTGTGGTATTCTGTTTATAGATGACAAGGACTACACTGGACAGGTTGGAATAGAGGAAAAGCTAAACTGTGGCTGGTTCTTCTGCTAGTGACAGAATAAATTGATAAACCTTATTTATACTTGTTTGAATCATGCATTTACAGGAAGAAATTATTAGGACAGTCTGGTATTTGTTGCCTTGTCTGTTGTGAAATACTCCATGAAAAAATTACATTTTAGTTACCTGAGAACTTAAAATTAATATACAGAAAAATGGTTAGTTGTTATGGACAACAATTAGCAATGAAATAGCTAGCAGTGATGAAGCTCACACTCAAAAGAGATGTTTTTCATGAAAAAAGTGAAACATTTCTTGACAGTTTTCTCACACAAATTTTCATTATGCTTTTTGGTCATAACATTTACAAGAATGGAACAGCTTTTGGTTTGGGGACTCTGCTGCTCACGTGACCATGGAAGATAAAAACCATTTTGCTGAGCTAGAGTTAGACTTTCTTTTCAAATACACGTGCTGGAATCTTTGTAAAAAAACCTCCAAGTTTAGATTTTGCAGAACGTAGTGGGACACAGAATTGCTGGAAATCATGGTAAAGTGTGGCTAGTAGAAAGCCCAACCTGCACTTCCTCTGTAAATGTAGTTTTGCAGTCTTCCACAACATGCTGCAATATCAGCAGTTTTCAGTCGTTGTAACAATATTGTCAATCAAATACAGTTTCAGGAATGCTGGAGCATGAGACTATCCAAGGTGTCTCAGGGGTGAAACCAACAGGGCTGCGGAAGAGAACGTCCAGCATTGCTGATGAGGGAACCTACACTTTGGACTCGATTATTCGGCAGCTAAACTCCTTCCATTCAGTCATGTGTCAGCACGGAATGGATCCAGAGCTGATCAAACAGGTCGTCAAGCAGATGTTCTACATCATTGGGGCCATAACACTTAATAATCTTCTCCTGCGCAAGGACATGTGCTCATGGAGCAAAGGAATGCAGATAAGGTGGGAGAACTCATGTCATTTTGATGGAATAGCCGATACATTTTGAATATTTATTTTTCCACTTATAAACAGTTGCAGATGCAACAAACTGAGTTTGTGAGGTTCGGTTAAAAAGAGCTTGGTTAACTTAGGCCAAATCCTACCTGGCTTTCAAGGAAATATTATAGAAGCAAATAAAAAGTATTTCATCACCAAGTAGGAAGTTGCTTTCTCAGCTTGTAGAGAAGAACAGCAAAGATGCCTCTGGTGTTTTTTGTATGCCGCTGGTGCAGTCAATACCTGCTGTGTTCATCCATGCTGTAGTTTGCTGCGTGCTGTGGTAAAACCGTCTTATTCTAGTCCTGCATTTGTCCAATACATTCTGCAGGCATAGGCCAGGAAATGTAGCTAAGGCATTCCAGTCCCTCAGGTAACCTTGAAAAGCCTCACAGTACGTTTGCATGGACAAAATATCATTTGCCTTCTTATATTTAACACATTTCTGCAATTAAAGGAACAGAAACACATGGAAAAAGCTAGTTAGTGGAAGTCTTTGGCCATAGTTTATAACTGTTTTAAAAATCAAAATTTCCTGCCTTAATCAGAAGTAAACAGTACGAAGATAAAATTACAAGAAATTACAAGTGTTGAAGGAAAAACACATAAGAACAAAAAAGAAACATTGGGAAAGAGAAGTTGCACATACCTGCAATTTAGCCATAGTCAAGTATTAACGTCTCAATACTCTTTCATCTTTGTACAGATACAATGTGAGTCAACTGGAAGAATGGCTGCGTGATAAAAATCTGATGAATAGCGGGGCTAAAGAAACACTGGAACCCCTCATCCAGGCTGCACAGTTGTTGCAAGTAAAAAAGAAAACAGATGAAGATGCGGAAGCCATTTGTTCAATGTGCAATGCACTGACTACTGCCCAGGTAAGCAAACTCTCACTGTCTCTTCTGCTGTCACACTGGAGCAGTTCCCTGCTCTGGCAGAGTTTGCTGTGCCTGCCTGCGCCGCTGCGCGTGGATCAAAGATTTCTTAATTAATTTTGCATTAATGCAACTAAAACAGATTAAGCTGGAGGGGTAAAAAAAGAACCAGACCTTTCTGAGGTCTGATGTTCAAGATGAGTTTTGAACAAATGGGAGGAGGCTGAGCAGATTGTGCAGTGCATGGTACTACGCATAGTCTCTCAGTCTGTGAATATCCTCAGAGAAGACTCTTCACTCCGAGACACCTGCACTCCCGGCAGCTCTGCGCAGGGTACTGGGAAGCAATCTTTCTGCTGTCAGTTGGTATCCAGTTAAGTTAATGGACAGTTCACACAGAGCTGTTGTCTCAGGGACTGCAAACCAAAGTGTTAAGTTACTGTACCCATTGGCCTCAGAAGGGTGAACAAAGTGTAGCTCAGTAAACAGCTGAGGGATCCTGTTTATGAGAATGCAGGTTTTGTACAGGTGAGTTGCACTTTTTTTTTAACCATGCTACATTCACACAGAGCTTGCACAGGAATAAATGTATCCAGCCACCTTTGCTGATGCTGAACATTCCCATCAGGGAAAGGAATTTCTCAATTTCTGTCCCAATGGTGTTGGCACTAGCAGTTGCACTGATACAGCCATTTCAATTTAGTAATTCACATTGCTGGAAAATCTGTTAGTTTTGTACTGAAATAATAAGTGCTTCAAGTTTTTAAACTTCACTAAAAAGTGTTAGGTTTTTTTCAAATGAGAGTCATTTAAAAAAGCAAAGAGAATTTTTTGTAAGTTTTACAAGTTTACCCCATACTATTATTTAAAGTGTTTGTGATGCAATTCTTTCCTTTGGTGCTTTTTGCCCTAGTTTTAGAGAAATAGCTCACTCCTGAAAAACAGTAAAATCATAAAGTCTCTTGAATGGAAGCTGCAGAAGGTCATAAACGGGGTGAGAAATAAAGCATATTTCCAGGGAAGACAAAATTGTGTTTGTGTAGGAACACAATCAGGTACTTAACATCTGATTTTCCATAGTTTGGTATTTCCCACAATCATGTAGAAATGTAGATTTACTGCCTCCAAAGAAGACGTCCTGAAGGAACCAGTTGTATAGCACTAAGCAGCTGATGGAACTCTCTATGACTCGAAAAATAACAAATACTTGTGAAGAATTTTCTTTTTAAATTAGCTAATTTACAAAGTGTATTATTAGTAACCATGCATACATTTGTTGATTCATGAGTAAAATGAACCTAAGGATGGTTGTTCTTTTCTACAGATTGTTAAAGTTCTGAATTTGTATACTCCAGTCAATGAGTTTGAAGAGAGAGTCTTGGTATCATTTATACGTACAATACAGGTATCGTTATATCTTTTCATCCAAAATCATTTGACTATTTCTAAGAAACCCTCTCATGAACCAAAATAGCTTATGTCCTGACGTACATTCATGTTTCTTAAGTAAACCAGGCTTTTTAGCTGTTGGCTTGGAGCTACGTTGGAAAGGGGATGTCAGTCTTAAAACTTTAAGCAGTCACAATTCACTGCCTCCAGACTTGCATGAAAATGCTGTTTTCCCTGTCAGTATGTATGAGATTTTTGGAAGGTGAGAGGTTTTGTGCTTATGCATCTTTGTGTGTGTAAACACACTTGTATGCCAGCTTCCCAAGTGGTAACATTTATATATACAAATTTACTTTTATCAGACTTGTGTCCAACTGCATTGAAAACTGAGGCCTGTCTTCATTCCAGAGTTCTTCCTTTAGCCCTTCTAGTTGCATATATAATGTTGAAAATGAAACATTTTCAAAAATCTGAAGAAAAGCAGCCAGTACAGCAAAATACAACAAACAAAGATGATGTTTCTGGTCTCTTAGAAATCGATTTACACAGCTAGCAGGATAAGGGAGATTGGGTAGGTAGTGCTGAGATAAAGCTATAGTCCCACTTACTGAAAAGATGCAGTTACCAGATAGTGGAAAAATTCTTCCTTTTGCAGAGAATCTAAGTATCTTCAGATTGCATGGTAAGGGGAAGATATGCAGAACCAAAAATGACAACAGTAACTCCGGTCTAATGTCACAATTCTTGCAAATGTACCAGGTCAAGTTAGCACAGACTGTGCTCTAGTGCACACAAGCGGGTGTGTAAGCACAGATGAAACACTACCTCTTTGCAAGATGATTATCATCAATAAAGCAGCTATATGCTAATGCAGTCACTTTCTTATCTTTGCAGATGCGTCTGCGAGACAGGAAGGACTCTCCTCAGTTGCTCATGGATGCTAAACACATCTTTCCTGTTACTTTCCCATTTAATCCATCCTCCCTGGCACTGGAAACCATTCAAATCCCAGCCAGCTTGGGCTTGGGCTTCATATCACGTGTCTGATCCCAAGGATGTACCGTCAGTGTTAGCTGGAGAATCAGTTGCCCGATACCTTTATCCATTAAAACATAGTGAGCCACTGAAAACACGTTTTCTGAGCAGTCTATGTATGTCCAGCTCTGTAGTAAGAGTAGCTGGAAAGCTACGTAACAGCACCACAGGTCGAAGGCTGGTAGAAAGGTGTGCATTTGCGTTCAGTCATTGCATTTACAAGGACATCACTAATTCGTACATTTCCAGAATACGGAAATAGGGCACGGACAAAAATTGTGTCTTCAGCTGTTTAGAGACATTTTTAGGTCTTCAGTAACGTATTTAAATAGTGTAAATTAAACTCCAAGTGTAACCTTCTCATAGGCAGGGACCAACAGGGACAGTCACAGTCCTGAACAAGGAAGACTTGAAAGTGAGGCGTTCTGTAGGAGAACACACAGTCACTTGGGAGCCTGTTACATTTAATTTGTAAAAACTGGAATGGAGAAACACAAACTGGCAATATATAAAGTGATTTCTTAAACCACTTCCTTATTTATGTCAGACATAAATCCTAGTGATAAGTCTTAAAGCTCACTATATGCTACAACTTAGGTGTTCATTTGTTAGTACTGTGGTTTACCAAGCATACTAAATTGCTGCTGCGTATTGTGTTCCTCTAAATGTACGACAGTATCATACTAAGCACTAAAAATAAAATACTTCACTTTTTGTTGTCAACCTTATTTACAGTTCAATGCAGCCTGTTATTCTAACTGGATTTTTGCAAATGATATCAAATAACACCTGTAGAGGAAAATGGTAACTAAGCACAAGTAGCACACTGGAAATTACACGTTTAGTTATTTTTAAAAGTACTTAGGTAAAAATACAGAATCTTGAAGCAAATTATCACAAGTCAATAATGATTTCAGTATTTATTTAGATTTTGTAGTTCGTCTGATGTTCTTCGTAGACCCCGGAGATGACAGTGTGTATTTTGGGTATAATCTCTTTTGTTTTGTTGCCACTTAAAAAAGTAATCTTTCGTGCTGGAATTTGAGGGGGAAAACTTTAATAGGAAGCTTCTGCAGTAGCTCAAGGCTCTCATTACTTGAAAGGCTGACTAAAAAGAATGTTAAGTAGGTTTTGACTATGATGTTGTCATTTGACTATGATTCATGCTGATTTAATGGTTGGAGATCCAGAGTGCATAATGAGAAACTGAGTTATTCTGGATATTGCATATCTCATTGGAAAGATTCTTCTGTCTCGCACATCTTGGATCTTCTACATAGAATTCCCACTTGACAATGTGCAATGTAAGTGCAGGAGCCTTGCTTAAGGTTCCAGTTCTCTACTTTGTGTATGGCTTGAATAGACATGTAAAAAAAGGCCCCACACATTGCTCAAGTGCATTGTGCAATGTTTTTATGTATTATAATAACTAACAATTTAGCATAAACATTAATTGCTTTTAAAATGTTGAGAAATAATATAGAGGTACACTATTAGATTATTTGGTACTAACCAGTTTGCCGGCAAAGACACAGGAAAAAATTTGCTGTTAAGCAGACTGAAACATTTCAGTGATGTTTTACTTGAGGGGAAGACACGCTGTTGGTATGGTTCATAAAATGAGTAGTAAAAGCAACTTAAATGTTGTTGGTATCGTTTTAAGATGCTCATGTTTTCTCATTCTCAAAAGCATATGCCCCGTATTAAGTTTGATGGCTCATGCCAGTACTTCCAAGAGCCTAATACTGCATTGCATAAATTTTTTTGAATGCTCTTTGCTAAATGTTTAAGATTGTTTTCCTGTGCATGGTATACCAAACACTATTTTCTCAAGCGTTACTTGATTTCTGAAACTACGGCTACAGCTAAGTGGCTCCAAATAAGGTGTAATGTAGTTTTCAGACTGTTAAGGGTACTGTACTTGTGAGAATGTAATAGGAAAGCCTTCACACTCAGTAACAAGGTTAGGAAAGAAAATATGTGAGGACATGCTGACCTACAATTCTTTTCTCCTATTGAAAAACAAACAATTGGCATTACAGTATGTTCATACTGTAGATCAGGAAATGTATCCACTACTTAAGCATTAGTGTATTAAAATGTATGCCTAAATGTATTTTTGTTTATTTTTTAAGTTTGTTTACCTGTAAAAAGCCTTATTGTATCTTGTTTCCTTAAAAAGAGTAGTGTTTAGTAATTTATAGGTATTATCCTGGAACTCAGTGGTTTGACTGGTATTACTTTTATATCACATTAAAAGTATATGCTGCTTGACGTGTTTTAAAGGAAAATATTTTTAAGTTGGAATAGATGTGTAGCTGGTAATTCATCTAACATTTTACACGGCAGTATTTTACATGCACTTTTCAGAAGTAAAATTTTAGTGTCAGCGTATAATATATCTTTCATTTAGGAGTAATATGTCTTTAACCATGGAATATAATGCAGAATTATTTTAACAACTTTTTTTTTTCCTTTTAATCATTGTTCTGCTCTTTTAATGTGGACATATCTTTTATATTTTAATTTATTATCTATTGCTATGATAGATTTTATCAGATGCTGGAAAAATACTTGTCAATGTCCCCTTAGAATTATATGTGGTTATTCTAGAGATTTTGCACAATAATTACCTCATTTAGTTTGGTGTATTTTTATTCCAGTGATTATTTTATTCTGATGTTTAGGACACAGTCTTCTACCCAAAGTTTGAAAAATTGCTTCTCAGACTTCAATCTGGGATGTAACATGAAAGTGCTTGAGTCTGCTAAATGTGATTAATCTATCACAGGAAAAAAATAGGATCAACCACGATGTTGAAAAGTGGATTGATATCCAGTAATGGAAACACCAGCATTTGCAATTTGAAGGTCTCTGTAATTTGTGATTTAAACTGAACGTGTTTCAAATACCGTGCAAAAACTATGAGCGAACACTTGTTCTTTTGAGATGTTGATACTTCATGTGATAAATAAAAGCCTTTAAACGTAGGTTTTCACTCGATGCCACTACAGCACATGGATGGAAACCCAAACGTCGCCAGAATGACCGGAGCTCGGATCTGTTGTAGTGTCTGATGTTGTACTTAGTAAATGTATGCATCCTAAGAACTGTAGCCTAATAGCTATCACTGGAAAGCGTCCGAATAAAAGTACAGCTGTAAGAGTTGCTGGGGTTTGTTTTTTGGTGCGTTGGCTGGTTGTTGCCGAGCTGTGTGCTGCGAGGCGCTCGGGGCCCTCCGCCGGGGGAGCGGGCTGAGGCCAGAGGGCAGGGGGAGGGAATACACGCCCGGGTACCATGGGCCTGCCAGGTGCTGGCCACATCCGAAGATACCCGCTCCTGTGAGGCTGTTTTGTCACTCAAGAGCATTTCGGCATTCAATGCTGAAATGAGCACTGAGATGTGTCGTTGGCGTGGGCCGGGCGGGCTGCGTCCCCCTCGCCAAAGCGGCCCCGGGATCGCCCCCGAGGGCGGGAGGGAATACACGCCCGGGTACCATGGGCCTGCCAGGTGCTGGCCACATCCGAAGATACCCGCTCCTGTGAGGCTGTTTTGTCACTCAAGAGCATTTCGGCATTCAATGCTGAAATGAGCACTGAGATGTGTCGTTGGCGTGGGCCGGGCGGGCTGCGTCCCCCTCGCCAAAGCGGCCCCGGGATCGCCCCCGAGGGCTGT
>NW_009702794.1:0-455 GCF_000703405.1 Apaloderma vittatum
TTGTACATTGCACACATGATCCTGACATCCCAGAAAGAGAGGGTGCCAAAATCACTAGAATGAGAGCAAATCATAAAGGGATGAAGAAGAAAGTAAATACGTACAGAATCATTCTGGAATCTTTCAGCAGCGGTGGGTTACTGCAGTTAAATACACTTGCCTTTATGGATTTTGGGCTATTTGGACCTGTTGCCTTATTTTTAGTTTTTTTCTTTCCCCATACAGGTCTTAGGTAAAAATCATTAATTTAACTTTTTCCTTATCTGAGTATTTTACGGCTGCAGCACAGTTCTCCATCTTCACTTCAGATTTAAGTGAATTTTTTCTTCCTATCTTTGGTCATTTGGTGTTCTGTAGCAATTAACACCCATCAGTCCTTTTACCTTGTTCTGCCATTTTTTCTTCTGGTGCTTTCATATACCTATGTCAAAATTTAAGGCTGGGCTGGCCACTAA
>NW_009702795.1:0-19098 GCF_000703405.1 Apaloderma vittatum
CAGAGGGACCTGCAAGTTTGTGGGAGGGTGTTCCCCTCGTGGGGAGGTGATGATCCACGGTCTGACTCCTTCCTTCCTTCAGGAAGTGGGGTCCAGGTGGGAGGTGGGCAGCTGACGGCTGCGTGGTTGTGTGGCTCTTCCTCACTAGTGCCCTAAAGCAGGCCTGAGGTCTTGGCTGTGTCGGTGAGGTGTGAGGTGGCCCTTGTAGTCGTAACTGTGCACAGTAGTTAAGACACCGGGTCTGTCAGGTAGAGCCCAGCCAGGGGATTGTTGCTTCCAGTCCTCGTGCAAGAAGAGAGGGAGAAATGTCTGCCTAGTCACTCCTCAGTTCCCAGTCATGCAGATTGCTCCCATGTCTGGTCTAGAACAGACGTGACTAAGCAGCTGTGGCATGAAGGACCGTGCTGGCTGGCAGTGAAACTGCTTGTGCACTGTGGTCAGAAATAATAACAAGAGATCTGTGGTGGGGGGCAACTTTAGTCCACCAGGTTAGTCTGAGTCTTCTCTCAGTTTGAGTTAGTGGCCCCACCAGCTCCTTCCCCCTAATAGCTGCAACTGCCAGGGTCTGGGGGGAGTCTAAGCTAGTTCCTGTATGAGCTCTAACAAAGTTTACCAATGGCTGTTGCAAGCTTTTCTGAGACTTGGTGTCAGATGACAGGACACAAGTGTCACATGTTTGAGGCTGCTCAGACAAGTGATCTGACAATTTGCTTAAGGGGCTCAGACAAACAGCGACAGCAAAGGCAGGGAGAAAGCTAGTTTAGCTTGGGTGGTCATTATAACTGTGCTTCTTCACCTGGCACACGTTGCTGCTTATGAGCCAGCTTCTACTAAGTAGTTACCTGGGAAATAGTAAAATAATATATCTTAGCAATGACAGGCTGTGAAGTTACTGATTCTTTACATTTTTTGCCTAAGCCTTATCCCAGGGAGGAGAAAAGGTGTGAGTGTGCTTCTAGTGTATGAGTAGCACATGAGAAGAAGCTTTAATTTAGTGGCTAATTGGTGCCTAAAAGTTGTTAAGTGTCTAGTGGCTGAAGCTGCAACTGAAGTGTGACTCTGTTACTTCAAATTGCCGTGGATTAGACCAGTAGTGTTATGACTAAATAGCTACCTGGCACTGCAGAACTCTGCTTTGTGTCAGATGGGAGCATAGTTAGTTACTGGCTGGAGCTAATGTTTGTCTTTACCTGGAGCTCACTCCAAGTGGCCTTTAGAGTTTGACAGACACCTTCAATGGCAGCAACAGATGATGACCTTTACCTTTGGGCCACCTGTGTGGGTGTTAGGCGCTGTCAGTTCTTTACTTGTGTGTGAGCTAACAAAAGTAGTGGCTTTGACATTTCACTTGGTATCAGCTGCAGAAGTGATGATACCTTCTTGGGATGGCATGTTGTAAAGGTGGCAATTGTAAAGTTATAGCTGTTACTCCAGGCACAATCACTGTTTCATTTAGCCTTGTGTGCAGCTTCACCACAGCATTAGGTCTAAGTGATGTTATTAAGTCACAGTGTAATAGGATAGTTTAGCAAGCCTTTTCTAGTTATTCTGGCTTGAAATGGAGTAACTGTGGAGTTATTTTGGGATCTCCTGAGTGGCAGGCTTAGTCTAATATCTCTAGTGTGCTATTTTGGGAAAGGTTAACTGTTCTCACTCTGCAAGCCTGGATAAGAAAGTCTCAAAACTAGTTGGAGTCCGTCATTGCATGTTTTAGGTGGTAGTACAGTAATAACTGGAATACTGTGTCAATGGAGCTTGCAAGCAGAAGGCTAATTCTGTTAGAGGTTTCTGGACAACGAGGGCTACTGGACAGCAGGCTTAGAAGAAACTGATAACTGTGGCTTCTGTGCCCTCTCTAAGCTGGCAGCAGAGTTGCCTTCTAGCACAAGGCAATCTTCTTGTTTGACATCTTTTGGCCAAATAGAGGTAGCCTTACAAAGTCACGCTAGTGTAACTCCTGTCCTGAAGAGGGAAGGAGGGATGGAAATACAGAGTATAAGAGCTGATGTTCAAATTTTTTGGCACTCTTTGAACACAGTTCCCACAAAAGAAGTTGTTGTGGCCCTGTCTGACACAAGTGAGTTGTGCTCAGCGAGCACAAATGCTAAAGCATTAGCAGGACTCGGTAAGCTGCAGTTTCAAATCCCTTACTTCTAGCGTGGATATACATGAGACACTTGGCAGGTAAAATTGCCTGTATTTTTTTTTTGCTTGTACCCTGTCCAGGGTTTGCCATTGCCTAGTGCCTGATAGCTGACCAGTATAATGTAAAATAGCTGAAAAGCTTCCTTGCACTTGGAAGCTCTCTTGCATTTTGCATGTCACACACAGAAGATATAAAATGAAAAGTAATGTTCTACTAAAATTTGATGCCCTTTTTGAGCCCTGAAATGCCAAGTCAAAGCACTAAATGATGCAATAAACCAAGGAGGAGCAGAGGGCTTGCGTATTGCCTTAGACACGTGCAGCCAATACTAATGCAGGAAATTACACACGTGCCTGCATGCGTTCCATGAAACAGCTCTGGCTCAGCTGCTGAAGAAGCAGGCTGCTGCTTTTAGGGATCGTTATAACACTGCTTTAAGACAAAGTAGATTCCCTTGGGGATGGGGTCATACAGTTTTAGAGTTGGTAACTCCTAAGTGCCATATAGAAAGCAGTACGTTTCTCATGCGTACTAACAAATCAAGACTGTTACCCGTTGGGAGACAACAGACTGTGTTCCAAAAGGAAGTGATAAATTGTCTTGCTCTCTTTGTGTCACACCTGATCTAGCTTTAATAAACAAGATCCAGATAAGTAATAACACTTCTTTTTGTGGATGCTAAGGAATGTCTCCGGGTGCCCTTGTTTGAGGAGTAACTTACTGAAAACTTGTTTTTCTACAGATATCAGATGAACTTGTTCAGACCAGATAAAGTTATCCTTATGGACATCTTGGGGAGTGTGCTGTTATGTGGTAGCAGTGTGTACTGAAATGCTAATCCAGGTCGACATTAGTCAGGTTTAAACCTAGCCTGCCTAAAGTTTGAAAAGTTTTGAAAATGCAAGGCTAGATATTAGATAGAAGAAGTCGCTGTGTGCATGCACCCCTCTGCCTTGCAACTTGACCTGCCTTGAAAGGAAAATTCAGTAGGAACACTGAGGCAAGTTTATTGTTGTGTGTCTGGCAGATGGACTGTCATAGTGCTTAAGCTCTGCACTTGTACTGTGAAGGAAAGATTCTGGATTTACTTTCTGGGTTGAATAAGGTGACTACACAGATTTGGAGTTCAGACTAGGTTTTATGGTATTGTTATGGTGTTTATTAAGCTGGATAACTTCTAGATCAGCAGTGAGGTAAAAGCAAGAAAGTATTCCTGAACAGTATTGGGAATTGCCTTCCTTTTTTTCATTGAAGGTGCGAGAGCAAAGTGTGAAGAATCCCAGTTCCCATGTAGTAACGGACGCTGTATTCCGTCACTCTGGAAATGTGATGGTGATGAGGACTGTTCAGATGGCAGTGATGAGACTGCTTGTGGTAAGTAATCGAAATCATACCTCTATAGCAGGGGGGCCTTGCAGTGGAGAAATAGCTAGAGAAATCCTTATTCCATCCAGCACTTCTGGTAAATGGAATACAAAGTGGAAAACAAATTCCCTGGAACAACTGGGGGACTATCTGGATGCCTTTTATCCATCCAAGGCAGTTGGATCTTCCTGAAAGCTGTGAAAGTCTCCTGGAGTTGGTAATTAAGAGAAGAAAGCGGAACCAAAACTCTTTATTTGCAAGGGCAATAACTGTCAAGGACAGAATGGAGACAGTTTACACTTGGTGCTTGAAGACATAGTAGAAACTGTTTGCTCTTAGCACTTAGCTGTTAGCTATTCCATGGTTAAATGCCTTGTTTTGTGTGTGAAAGTAATTCTGCTTAGTCCCCTATAAACGCTAAGTCTAGGTTTGGCTGCCAACTCTTGCTTTAAGCAGACATAGAGGCTAAGATGGATGACTAGATGTACTTAGAGACAAGGCAAAAAGGACTCAATATCCAACACTGGTGTGATTGAACTATCAGTCTGTTCAAGCAGACCTAAACTGTTACCTTAGGGTTACAAAGTGCTGTGCTTTTTTAATGACAAGCAAATGCCTTGATAATAAACTCACAGTTCAAAATCTGAATGTTACTACCAATAGAGCTAGCTTTAACTCAAATGTGTTCAAAGCAGCAGCTGTTCTAGCAGCACGGTTTCCCTGAAAAGTAGCAGTCCATCAGTGCTTGCTTACCAAAAGATAAATGTTTATCTGTGCACAGTATAAAACTCTCTAGGAGGTGTTACACAAGTCATTAGACTGGTTGAAGACAACACCAATCATCCAAGAACTAATTATATTGCATCACTTTTGTAGGGCAAGGCAGCTTATGTCTAGCTGCAACAAACAAGAGAAGCTGGGGTCTCTAAACAAGTGGCTGTCCTTCTCCCTTGCAGTGAAGAAGACATGTGCTGAATCTGACTTCGTGTGCACCAGTGGTCAGTGTGTGCCTAACAGATGGCAGTGTGATGGAGATCCGGACTGCGAGGATGGGTCTGACGAGAGTGCTGAACTGTGCCGTAAGTGAGCCTGGCCTGTCAGTACAGGGAGGACTGTGGGGAGTAGCATTTTGACTTCTTGCCTGCTTACAGCCTGGCCTTCCTCCTTAAGGAAGGTTGAACCTGTGTTAGGGAGCACCTTCCTACATGCTAGTTTGGCTTGGCCCACATTGGGGTATCAACAAGACTTCTTATTACTTAAAGATAAAGAACTGACTGGGGACTTTGCACTTGTACCTGGTAACAGATAGCAAGTACCAGGTTTTTCTCTCAGTGAGAAGGAGCAAGCACAACACAGCAGGCCTGACCACTGCTGTGGCTTATTCATCAAGCGATCACTGTCCTCCAAGACAACCACTTTGCAAGATATCTAGAGCTAGTGTAGGAAATGAGTGACTGGCTACATATTGAGGGGTGGGAAGCAGAAGTGCAGAGGCTTGACTGTGAGGTCTCACAGTTAGCAGTCCTGATCGTAAGTGGGGTAACTAATCAAAGAATAAGATCCATGAAGCTTCACTCTCTCTATCAATAGGATACACACTGAGGAATACTTCAGCCTCAAGTCCTACTGCACTTTGGCATTATTCCTGCCTACTACTATGTATTATAGCTCAAGCTTCTACAGTGTAACGGGTGTGCAATCACAGAACTACCACTACAAAGACGCTCTTAAAATACTAATCTATTAGGAGCTGGAAGCAGCTTTTTCACTGAATACTACAAACTAGTGTAACCTCTTCCATGATGGAGCCATCAGCTTAGACGAATGCTGGCATCTAATTAACTGCAACTTTGTCTGGAGCTGAAGCCTTTCAGTCTCAACTTTCAGGACAACTGCTAAAACCCAAGATCAATAGCTCTTAAGTTTCAGAACTCTTAAATTGAACTTAAACTTTTTTCAATAGATTTGAGAACATGCCGAGTAAATGAAATCAACTGTGGTCCTCAGTCAACCCAGTGTATCCCAGTGTCCTGGAAATGTGATGGTGAAAAAGACTGTGACAGTGGAGAAGATGAAGAGAATTGTGGTAAGGGAAGAAACAGTGGCTGCATAACTATTTGAAATTGACTTGTCTGGCAAGGAGCTAGCTGGGCAGTAAACCTGGAAAGATAAATTTCTCATAGTATCAATGTCTCCTTAAACCAACATTCATCTTGTATTGCAGCCCACTTAAAGCGGACTTGTTCTAACACTCCTCTATCCTGCTAAGAACTACAGCAATATAATCTGTTCAACATCTGTCTTTGGTCTCCGGCTAACTTTGGCAATAGCTATAGCCTTAGTCACATGTCAAGGAAACCGTCATAACTTGTTCTCTGCGAAATTTCTGTAGTTCCAAAAGTTCTGTATCTGTAGTTGCTGCTTATACTAGCAGATAGTCTTTTAAAAATGTTATAGTGACTTGGAGCCAAGGGCATAGCTCATCTGCTTTATAGCGCTGTCCTGGAATATTCTGTGCATTTGTCTGGAAGTGCAGACTAGGTTTTGGGTGCTGGAGTTGAACTTCAGGCTAATAGGCAAGTGAAGCCTCCACTGCAGGCTTTAGAGTGCAGCATTCCTGTCTTGTTCTAATGAACTTGCATATGTATGAGTTGTCTGAGGTGTCCTGAGACAGATTTGTTGTAAGCAAAGCCACATGGTTGGCTTCCGTCAGAGTCACCTTACCTGGATGGGCTAATGAGGCACAGATCTCCAGACTTCTGCGATGTGTCTGTGGACTTGCTGCTTTACTCAGCAAGCAAACACCTGAATCTGATAAGTAAGTCTACAGAGAGAGAGAGGTTCTAATGAAGCTGATAAAACTATCAGCCTAGGCATACTGAGATGCTAGCTACACTGCTATTAAACTAGTACTGGCATAAGTTGTGTGGATGTCCTTAATACCACAGCATCAACTGGTGCAAGATCTTGATCTGTTATCCCCAGTGGTCCAGGGAAATGGGCCACTCCTGTCCTGGGGAGCAGCACAAAGCACTTCAATTTCAAACTACAGTGCATGCTGACCATCTGGCTACCTTAATCTTAGTCTGTACTCTAGAGTTAGGAGTTCTCTTGCCTTCTCTCTCTGGTTCACAGGGTTTGAGCCTGTTTTCTGTCTCTGGTTCACAGGTTTTGAGCCTGTTTTCTGAAAGTCTCACACTCTGAAGCAGAACAGCCTAGCTGCTTCAGAAGGAGGTTATCATCACTCAGTAGCTCAGAACTGATGCCTCTCACTCATAACATCCAAAGCCAAGGAGGACAGTCTCTGGGGGCCTAGGTGTCCTGTAGGTGGCCAGCTAGGTTCTCCTAACTGATGCTGATTATATACATCTGATAAAAGAACCTGCAAAGCAAAACACCTTCATACAGAAGTCTGCCTTCTTGTGACAACCTGCTAATTTCTCTTACTCCTGTTACTCCAGGCAATGTGACTTGTAGTCCGGCAGAGTTCACATGCAGCAGTGGGCAGTGTATTTCCAAAAGCTTCGTCTGCAATGGCCAAGATGACTGCAGTGATGGCAGTGATGAGCTGGAGTGTACACCTCCTACCTGTGGAGTTCATGAGTTCCAGTGCAAGAGCTCCACTTGCATCCCTATCAGCTGGGTCTGTGATGATGATGCTGACTGCTCTGACCACTCAGATGAATCTCTGGAGCAATGTGGCCGCCAGCCTGCCCCTCCCGTGAAGTGCTCTGCCAGTGAGGTGCAATGTGGCTCAGGTGAATGTATCCACAAAAAGTGGCGTTGTGATGGAGATCCTGACTGCAAGGATGGAAGCGATGAAATCAACTGCCGTAAGTTGACTTGGTCCTTCTCTAGCAGGTGCTGATTGGCTCCTATTTTATTTTCTTCCCTTCATCAGACCTCATGAGTTTAAATTTGTAATGGCTATATCCTCAGCTTCTCGGACCTGTAGACCAGACCAATTCAGATGTGAAGATGGGAACTGCATCCATGGGAGTAGGCAGTGCAATGGTGTAAGGGACTGTCTGGATGGTACTGATGAAGCAAATTGTAACAATGGTAAGTGTGGAACTAAGCAAGAATAAAGTCTTTGCAGAATATCTATTGACACTGGCAGTCATCCTCACAGTCTTCATTATCTCAGTTATTCAGTGCTCTGGACCTGGCAAATTCAAATGCCGAAGTGGAGAATGCATAGATGTCAATAAAGTGTGTAACCAGCAGAGAGACTGCAAGGACTGGAGTGATGAGCCCCTCAAGGAGTGTAGTAAGTGAACAAACTCATTGTGCAATGCTGACCACCAGACATAGCTATCAGAGCTGTCAGATGTCAGTCTGGAGTGCCCATCTGCACTTCCTTGGTGGCAAGGAAACAATCAAGCAGCCCAGTCAATAGGCTAGTTTTCTCCTAGCCAGACTGGCTGTTGGGATGTCTTCACCATGGCCAGAAGGCAATTGAAGGCATTAGAAGTTGAAACTTCCAGGAGCTTCAATCTTTTTCTGCTTCTGCCAGTTGTAACCCAAGTAATATGCTAATAGTTGGGCAGATAGCAATTTGAAGAGGATCTCTTGCAGGTGATTTCAGGTGCCAAAGTGATTTATCAAATGTGGCAGGCATCATTAGAATATGTGTGGGTAAAGCACTCCACAGCTAAGACTTCAAGACTAAATGTGTCCTATCTCAAAGTCACCAATTCTTCTCTTCTAGACATAAATGAATGTCTGGTCAACAATGGTGGATGCTCTCATATCTGCAGAGATCTTGTTATTGGCTATGAATGTGACTGTCCAGCTGGCTTTGAGCTTACAGACCGGAGAACCTGTGGAGGCAAGTATCAAGTAGCTTAATATGGGCCCTGCTGATGGTATTGGAGAGAACAAATTGTATTGTTGTCTTTACAGATATTGATGAGTGTCAGAACCCTGGTATTTGTAGTCAAATCTGTATCAACCTGAAAGGGGGCTACAAATGTGAATGTAGCCGTGGCTATCAGATGGATCTTGCTACTGGAGTGTGCAAGGCAGTGGGTAAGTACAGGCATAACACTTCTATATCCTGAACTTAAAATGAGGTAGCAATTGATGTACTGTTTATGCTGTTAAGGTTTTGAGACTAATTGTTAGGCTCATAACAATATAACTTGTACAGACCTGAACACTGTTAACACTTTGAGTGATGCCATGCTGCAATACTTAAAGCTGCCAGACAAACAGCTTGCGTCTGCCCCCTGGGCAAGTTGTGGAGGCGGAAGAGGATGTGGTGCAGCCAAGACTTCTGCCAGCATCCACTAGCAAGGTGTGGAATGGCAAACACTAAACAGGATAACTTAAAACTTGTCATGGAAGGAGCAGTATGTGTCTGCATGTCTAGAAACACAGATAACATTCACAGTCTTTTCACAGGGAAAGAACCATGTCTAATTTTCACGAACCGCCGGGATATCAGGAAGATCGGACTTGAGAGGAAAGAATATATTCAGCTAGTAGAGCAACTAAGAAACACTGTAGCTCTAGATGCTGATATTGCTGAGCAAAAGCTTTACTGGGCTGACTTCAGCCAAAAAGCAATATTCAGGTAAATGGACTTACCTTCTGAACCCTAGTGTGCTCCCCTAAACTAAACTATCCCTTATTTTACCCAAGACTTTTCTCTAGGCTCTGCTGATGAGAGCTATATTCCTGATGTCCTAAAGACAAAGTAGATAAAAGTTCCCACAGCTAGCAGTGTGCATAGCCTATTGCACTTCCTCATAGCTGCTGCTACAATTGTACAAAAGGCACTCTGTGGAAAGTCACCAGTGCATGTTCTGCATTGTCTGCCTGAGATCTGAGAGCAGTATTTCCTAAGGCATGTCAAATGGTAGTATTTGTGGAGGAAGGGGTTGAAAGCAAGTAATTCTTGTCTTTCAGTGCCTCTATTGATACCCGTGATAAAGTTGGAACACATGTGAGAATCCTGGACAACATACAGAGCCCTTCTGGAATTGCTGTTGACTGGATTTATAAGAACATCTACTGGTCTGACTCAACTGCAAAGACCATTTCAGTGGCTAGCCTAGATGGCACAAAAAGAAAGGTTTTGTTTTTCTCTGAGCTGAAAGAGCCAGCTTCTATTGCTGTAGATCCTCTCTCTGGGTGAGTATTTGTCCTGGTTCTCCTAAAAGTGGATTTGCCAGCTGCTCCATGTCCTGATAACTGACTTAGGTAGACTTTTTTTAGTTATTGGTTAAGAGTGATACTACACAGTACTATAGTGCATCATACAACATAAATTCTGCTTCACAGCTTTATGTACTGGTCAGACTGGGGTGAGCCAGCAAAAATTGAAAAAGCAAATTTGACAGACAGCAGCTTGTGACAACAGAAATCCAGTGGCCTAATGGAATTGCTCTAGGTATGTTGAACTTGTCTCTGTGCCAGAGGTATTCTGGAGCGTTAGCAATTTGTTTGCTACCCAAGGTCACCCTTCAGAGAACTATTTTCAGCTTCTGAGAATGGGAAGTTCCTGTGTGCCTGGAGACACTGCAACAGGCACAGATAACACTTCTCAGATACTGAAATGGTAACTTTCCTTGCACTGCTCTGTATTATAGTTGAGGCACAGGCCACTTAGGCAACACTGCAGCAGCCTTCTGCATCCCGGCATGGTAAGAAACTAGGGCAATACTGCAACTATTTCTGAACCTGTAGGTGTTTCACCTTTTGCAGGAGGCTTTGGAGGCTTTCTCCGTATAGATAGTGAATATGTTTGGGTTTTTTCCTCTTAGATCTTGTGAAAAGCCGTCTGTACTGGCTTGATTCTAAACTGCATATGCTGTCAAGTGTGGACCTGAATGGCCAGGACCGTAGAATTGTGCTGAAATCTCATATGTTTCTTCCTCATCCTCTTGCTCTAACAATATTTGAGGTAAGAATGACTTTGTGTAGTAACTGTCAAAGATCCCCATGCTAGGATGTGGCTAGCAATTATGAGCTAATAGCAACATAGAAGTAATGGAATGCAATGACTGTCTTCTAGGACCGTGTGTACTGGATTGACGGAGAGAATGAGGCAGTCTATGGTGCCAACAAATTTACTGGATCTGAATTGGTTACCCTAGTGAACAACCTCAATGATGCACAGGACATCATTGTTTATCATGAGCTTGTTCAGCCTTCAGGTAACTCTAATAAAGTTTATAGTTACATCATTTTATACTTGTAAGAAGCTGTCCCTGCTTGGATGGCGGCACATGGTATCCCTCCCCTGCAGAGCTGTCTGCTTCTGCTTAGAGTGCTTGGAGCTTCTCATGCTCTTGCCCACACTGAGGGTGAAAGAAGGTCTAGTTGCAATTGCTTTGTCTTAGACAGAGCAGGTACAAATCTATAACCTCCAGAGGCAAGTAAGTCTACTGGAGCAGTTACTGAGGAAAAGAATTATACTATACACCTGGGCTCACTCCTGTCACTTGCTATACCAACAGGTAGGAACTGGTGTGAAGAGAACATGGCAAATGGAGGCTGCAGCTACCTGTGCCTGCCTGCTCCTCAGATAAATGAACATTCTCCAAAGTATACCTGTGCATGTCCAGTTGGATACTTCTTGCAGGAGGATGGTCTGAGGTGTGCAGGTATGGTAACATGACTGAAATGGTTTCCAGGATGCATGGAGGAGGGGTAGGGCTACTCAACCTGTTAGAAGCAAATACAGCAGTATAGGCTGACAGCTTTGCATGAGTTAATCTGATGTAATTAATCTTGGAAGGAGTGGTTTTCCAGCATGCATTAATGTGGCCCTCAAAGTCTGCAGGTGCTGTTTAAAGTCCATGCTTGGCTTCTGCATCATCATCATCATCTGCAGCAAGACCTTGTACCTCCATGGCTTTCTGTAGACAGCAAGCACATGCACAAAATATACTGAGCCCCTTTCTTTTAGAACAAGGGGTATAAACTAACATGGCTCTACTGTGTATAAATACACAGTGTTTAAAAGCTGATAGGCTAATCTTGCTGCCAAGGAAGCTTGTTTTGACCTTCTTTCATGGTCCAAATAAACATGCTGCTGCTACTACTCTATGTGACAGGTTTGTCCAGTGGAGTGCACTAGAAACTCCAAGGTGATGTGTACTATGTTGCATGTTGATTTTGACTGCCACAGTAAGAGCATTGAGCACAGAGATGCTGTCCGCAGTTGACTGATCTAAAGAGTTGCTGTAGATACAGTACCTAACCAGTAAACTTGTAGAACTAAAATCTTACTTGGAAAACCAGAAGCGAAGAATGAGGTGGTTTACTGTTGTCATGACTAAATACTTGTGATTCGATCCTGATTAACTGACTAGCCTTGTTCTTGGAGTTATTTTTGATGAAAAGCCCTCAGCTTGAGGGTGTGCTAGTGAAATTGCTAATGTCAGTGTTTCCAGTAAAGCTAATAAGCTGCATGATCATTCTACCATCAGCTAAGCATTCACTATCATGGCTTTCATAGCTAAGCCATTGCAGAACTTCAGGATTAACTGGGCTCTTGATCTATAATTAGTTTCAGGTACTGGAACAACTGTGACTTACACTGAGGCTAAAGATACCAGCACAACAGAAAAATCCCCAGCTGTTGGACCAGTTCCTGGAGGTACTGGTCCCAATAACTAAGACTGCTAAACATTAGAGAAGTTAAATGCAAACTGACCTACTAGCATACGTGAAGTTTTGTCCTTTGCTTGCAAGTAGAGAACACAGGCCAGGTCATGTATGTAGTACAAGTACAATTGCTGGAGCATGTGATAAATGTAATTAGTTCACTTGTGACAGTGTGGAACATACAGATTCCATGAAATCCCCAGGAGTGCTTAGACAAGGCAAGCAATAAAAAAAAGTTTTCTACCACCATAGGATGGATCCTGTTACACTGTTCTTGCAGTGCATTCATGAGAAGCTAGTATATGATTAGCAGCTTCTGGCCTTGGGAAGTACTTACACCTGACAAAGTCTGCCAGGCTATCAGTAAGCAAGCTCACTCCTTCAAATTCTTGTGCAGGGTTCAACGTCAGTGGTACAACATCTGAAGTAGCTGCAGCTGGAGGAACATCAGCAGCTTGGACTGTTCTTCCTCTCTGTGAGTAGAGTATTCTCTAGCCCTTGGGATCCCTTTGCAGTGGGACAAGCCACTCTTCATGAGGAGCTTGACCTGATCCTAGTCCATACTTGCAACCTGTTTCTCTCCCTAAAGTATTGCTGGTGATGGCTGCAGTAGCTGGCTACTTCATGTGGCGTAACTGGCAGCAGAAGAACATGAAAAGCATGAATTTTGATAATCCTGTCTACCTGAAAACTACAGAAGAGGACCTCACAATTGATATTGGAAGGCACAGCTGTTCAGTAGGACACACCTATCCTGCAGTAAGTAAACCTATCAATATGTTTGAGGCTTCAGGTTAATCATCAGAGTAGACAGACTGTCAAATGATAGCTGAATTGAGTTTAGGAGCGGTCTCTGATCCTGAAAGCTGCTGGCTGCATCCAAACCTCTGGGCAGAATCAGCTGAGAAGTTGTCCTTTCAATCAAGGTTGAACCTGCAGTAGGCAGCTATAACTGCGATGGGGTAATCAGTGCTGAATGTGGTCACTAGCCTCCGGAAATAGACCCTGTTTCAAACTGCTGCATAGTGATGATATGCATTGTTTTGTATCATCTGTTATTACAATTGTAGCTAACTTGTACTTATTTTGTACAGATATCTGTTGTGAGCACAGATGATGATATGGTGTGAAGGCTGGATCAGCAATCACTTCCAGTTTACTTGTGTTTTACACTCTTTGGGGATAGTAACCAGGTTTGTGGCTGAAAGACTTCCTCCATTCTTGGAAGAAAGAAGATACTTTCGTATGTATGGAACACTTATGTAAATAGCTATTTTATATAGCTTAACAACAAGCTCTGTAAATACCTGTCCACAACAATTCAGTGTTTGGTGGTTACCATTTTATCAGTAACCCTTGGATTGGTCAGTCAGTAACATCACTGACCAAATATAAAGCACTTTCCATAGAAAGCCATATTCCAGCCACAACTTGTAACACCTGTACATATGTGTATAGGTCACTTGTAAATATTATTCTTGGAAAAATCACTGTCAAGCACTTTGAAATATTTCAAATGTAAATTTATTGTACACTGTCTTTTTCAATGGTTGGGGCAACGGCAATAGGAAAAAACGGGTTACTACGATTGCCAAAAATTTGTAAGCCTAAGTAATTTTCTATGTATGATTGAAACAATTTTGTCTGTTACCTTATAGAGGTATACAGGTATGAATGCTCTTTAAGAAACCACTGTAAATCTTAAATGCAGAAGAGCGGCAAAAAAATAAAAAAAAACAAACTAAGCAGTTAAAAGTATTGGTCTCCATTATTCTGTTAGCAATGAAATAAAACAGAGTGTGTCCTACGTTGAAAGCTTTAGTGGGCTACACTACTACTGCCAGCCAAAATATTAAGTATTTAAGTTATATCAGCACTACCCCAGACTGCTGAGACAGTACTGACCTGCCAGGTGACAGAGATTTGTACTTGAGATTAATGTTCTGCAGGGCACTGAGCTGAATGGATCTTCTTTAATACAAGTACAGCTGGACTCATAAGTTAGGATTGACAGTGGCTAGAAGTATTCAGCTACTATTGCAAGCTTTTAACAGGTAGCGTTGGCAGAGATGCTACCTGGAGACAGGTCAAAGCATCGTCTGTTGGGTAAGTGTAAGGTGCTTGCAAGGGATGTTATGCACAAGCTCACAGTGATGTCAAGCTGCTAGCAGTTGCTCCTCATGGCAGTGCAGAATCTTGGTAGGTGCCATGCCTCTGCAAAGCAATAGCAGGGCTGTGGCTTGGCAGCTAGTAATTGCAGTCTGCTCCTGGACTGAAAAAGCCCATGTTGCTACATGTGTAATCACCCAAGTCCCCTTCAGTGAGTTAGTGTCCCCTTCTGTGTGGGAGCCCAATTCATTGTAATGGTTCTAAGAAGCTCATCACCTGAGCTACTGTAGCCTTTCCCTTAGGTGGCCACAGGAGTGAAAAATAATTGTACAGCTGTTCTGGGTCTGGGAAGTTGATATCATCTCATTGATAACTGTTTGGTCTCATACCTAAAGCCCTAATTTTAGTAGCACCAAAGTTTGTTCCTTATCCAGCGTACATATGTAGTTCATTTGTATAATAGAGAAGGATTAAGACTGAACTAACTTGCAGGTTATGTGGTTTTCAAGCACTTTGCTCTTTGATGGGATTGGGAATAATGAAAGAGGAAGCTTTTGTTGATGGTCTCCAACTGACTAAAAGGTAGCATCTCTAGCAATTAGTAGTTTCCTTAGTGACAAATTATTTTTCTGGGATGAAGTTGTGGCTTCTCCCCTGGCACTGCAGGATCTTGGCCTTGAATTGCTGCCCTGTAGCAGTAGGTGCTTCACTGTTGCTCATCCTTCCCTCTTCAAGGTAAAGAATTACTTCTGATTGGATGTAGGTTCAAGGCTAAGAAATAGTTTGAAAGAAGCAAAAATCTCCTGGCTGTGCTTTAGTTATGACTTGTCAAATTGTTCTCAATCAATCATGCCTCAAATAGTAACGATAAAAATTGAGTCAGAACTTGGATCAGTTCCTGGTCTTGGCTCTAATGCCTGTTCCAATTGTGTTACAGCTGGAGTCTGCTCTCTTAGCCATATTCTGTGTATTATAGACTTCTTTCTTGAGAGATGAGAGGACAGCTGCCAACTTCTGCAGATTTAAAATAAATTGTTTCTAGCAAGCTCACTACTCTTTGGGAAGTTGAAGCTTCTAGCCAGCTATCACTGGCAACTCTTTTCTGTCTGTAGACATTTTGTATATCTAGAATGCATGATGGACTAAAATGTCTTGCAAGGATTAGGATGTAAGGAGACTGCTGAAGTTTCTGGCTAAGAATATTATATCTATTTTGCTGAGTGCTTTTTTGGGATAAAGTACCTTTTGTATCAGCCCAATATGTAAGGATTATTTTTCAGTTAAATGTCTTACTCAGGATACTACAAACTATTTGTGTGAAAACGTGACAAAATGGAAAGTGTAATTCTTGGTATGCTTGTTAGTTTAAAATTTGTGTGGCAGCTAAATACAGGCAAAACACTCTGCCTTTTTAGTCTTTGTACAGAAGATGAACAGCTCTACTTCTTTGCTAAAGTTCATTCCTGTCACCAGTGTTGTACCAAATGGTATATGGAGTAGACCAGTAAAGAAATTTCTCCCTGAGGTTAACATTCAGTTGAGGTTGCAACTAAATCTATTTTGAGAGCCTGAGTTAGTTCTTAGAGAAGCTGTGGGCTCTGTGAACTTGTTTTCTGACTTTAGTTCAGTGTGCTAAACAAGGTTGTGAGAATAGGACCTTGGCACACAGAAGTAGTTTCTGTAGTAAGTAGGAGATTTAGCACTTTACCAGGTAAAACTGACATGCCTTCAAATAGCAGGAGGGAGGAGGAGTGGGGAATATCAGGCAGTAGCAGGAGATGATAAAAGATGGCCTTTTCTTCATTGCAGGTGTTATTTGGCTCTTAATCTCATTAGGTTTACATTTTTGTATTATGAAATCGTTGTTTACTTCCACAGGCTTGGAGAGCAGTCAAGGATTCCTTCTGTAAAAACAGATCCAACTTGTGTAGACAAATGCCTTACTATCTTAGAACATTTTTTTTTTTTTCCCTGCCATCTGCAAGTGTTTGACTCTGTTTTATTGCTCTGTCATGTGACTCTCCTGGCATCTACTGAAAGTGGTATAGCTATACTAAGCACTCCTGCAGCAACAGCCTGTGACTGTGCTGGTGGCCACAAAATTCTTGGAGATAATCTTTGTCTCAGCTCCTCTGCTGCAGTTTCGTGGGCTCGCAGAGTAATGGGACATTAACAGCCTGTTTGGTCAGATTCTACTGTTAAGCTGCCTTTGTATTCCTGTTGAAGAACTTGTGGCTAATAGATACATAAGTACAGCTGTAGCTGGTTGTTGAAGTAGATTCAAGGTTAACAGCATAACTTTTGTTTACCAGCTCACTACAAAGCTCTCAGGTTCTAAATGCTACCTACTTCTGTTCAGTGTCTGCTAGCCAGTGTGAATGCAAAGTTAGTTTTGAAACTGACTTTTTCTTTCCCTTACAAATACTAAAATTTCTCTTAATACTTGTCCCTCTGCTCCCACATTCTTTTCTGCCTCCTATTTGATCTGCCTTTGAGCAATAATGTAAAATACCTACAATGCCAGCAAAAACAGGAGAATGAACATAAAAGGAATTGAAGTTGCTCCTGTAACTTTCTTCCCCTTTTGCACCTCGTTCATCTACAGCTGGCTGCAGTGTGCCTTTTCCCAACCCAACTTGTATTTGCTGACATTGTTAATGGACATACTTTTTTTTTCCCCCAACAGATCTTTGCTGAAACAGTGAAAATCCACTTATCTATTTTTATGTACAAGCTGCATCTTTCTTGATTAGGGAAAAGGGACAGATACAAGGACTCAGGCTGGAAGACATAGGATGAGAGACCTCAGATAAAGGAAAAAAGCTTATCAATACAGAAGCACGCTTCACTCCATAACCTTAGATGCAAATGAAGTACTCTCTGTAGATATGTCATGTCTGAAGAAACATGCTGCTTTTCCTCCTTTGAGCTGTCTTGCAACAGTGGTTGTTCTTGTCACTTACTGGAAGAAGGTGCTTGAAAGACTTCTGCTATGTTAAAGTGCAGAAGCCAACTTAATACATTCCTGTCTTGCTGTTTTTCACTTCTCTTTACTCCTGAAAAAGCTTCAAAATTTGCTGTTCAAGAACATAGCCTGTGATTTGGTAGGTGTGTAATGTGGTGTGGTTGAAGTTTTTAGCTCACAAATGCAGCAGTAGAGTATGTTGTTTAGGAGGTTCATTCCTCTCAGGCCTGGAATGAAAATGTTTAGAAGGCTGTCTTGTGAGGACATAGAAAGGTAAGTAACTTACTTGGTATGGGACAGTTAAGGAAAATTTCTGGTGTTCTTCACTGGGGCTTTAGCTACTCCTCTCCCTCTGCCCCTCCCCCTCACGCTCCCATGTCAAGGTACTGATACCACTGTGATAAAATTTGATGGATGTATCCAATTATATGAAGCAACTTCACACATTCTGATAAATGCATCAGAAACAGTCTTCACAGAGTTACCAAGGGTAACCTAAGCCTTTAGGATTTTGGCATTATTTCGGGTTATTCTTCTGTCCAAACTGGGACATTGCAATTTGTGTGGGAGGACAACGAGCTGGGTAAAAACTGGTTACATACTCTGAGTCTGAGGGTCATGCTCTATCTGGAGGTGGGAAACAAGTAGGGTACCACAGTGTCTATCCTGGGATGAGTCATGTTCAGTATCTTTATTGGGAACCCTGAGAAGCATGTGGAGGACACCAAATAGGTGATGGGGGAAGAATGCACTTAAAGGTGGAGCTGCTGTCTTGAGAAACTAGCACACAGGGAGGGAGAGGCTGACCAGGATCCAATGAAATTCAGCAAGGACAAAGGCCAAGCCCTGCCCTGGGAAAGCAGAGCCTGGCAGCAATGCAGGCTGGGGCCAGGCAGTAGCAAAGGCCAGCAGTGCCTGTAGTAATAGTATTAGCAGGACATGGCCCTAAAAGCCAGGAGAGAGTAGGGTTTGGCCCCTTGTCAAAATGCTCATCAGGCTACATCTGGGCACTGCATCTGCTTTTGACCTCTAACAGAGAAAGGGTGTCAATAAACACGGTCAAGTTCAGCAAACAGCCAGTGCCATGGTCCTGGGCTGGAGCGCTTGGCCCAGGAGAAAAGGCTGTGGGACCAGGGCTGGTTCAGCTGGGAGAAAATGCAGCTTTGGGGGCGCACCCAATAGCATCCCTGGCATTCAGGAGCCTCAAGTAGACTTCACAGTGGTGGATGGTAGGATGGCAATAGGCATTGGCACAAACTCAAACACGTGGAAGGCTCAGTCTGGAGATAAGGAAAAGCCTTTTCTCGTTCTCCATGAGGAGAGCCCAGCACTGGGTATGGGCCCAAGATGTCATGCCTTCTTCAGCCTGGGGAGTTTCATGTCCTCACCTGTTGAAGCCCTGAGCAGCCTGGTCTTAGCCCACAGCTGAGCTGGAGACCGTACCAGGTCCCTGCCAGCCTGAACAGGATCTGATGATTTTGTGATTTTTTTTTTTTTAGTACCGAGGAAACAAAGGAGTTGATCAGCCTTACAAAATGTTGCTCTTTTGGCAATAAATATACTTTTTTTCCTAAAATGGAGGTAAATGTAGGTGAGAGTTGCCGAAGTAGATAAAATGGAGGGCAGGCAGTAGCAAACATTCATACTACCTTTGCAGAAAATGGTCTAGGACCAGTCTTTTGGGCACTTCAGACAGTAACAAAGTTCAAGCTCACGTCTATCACAAGATGCAGTTTTCCACCTCTTCGCTCATGCTTGTTAATAGAGAAGGTCTCTGCTCGTTAATAAGGTCTCTGCTCGTTAATAGAAAAGGTCTTGTGGAGGACGTAATTGTTGGAGGCTATCTTGGACAAAGTGATCGTTTAATGCTAGAGTTCTCCATTTTTGGTGAAGT